>NC_068453.1:18989779-19199779 GCF_023373465.1 Oncorhynchus keta
CAATAGTCAAAGGTATTTGAAATACAAATGGTATTATAGAGAGAGTCCTATAAATAGTAGTATATTAACTACAACCTAAAACCTCTTACCTTGGAATATTGAAGTCTCATGTTAAACGGAACCACCAACTTTCACATGTTCTCCTGTTCTGAGCAAGGAACTTAAACGTTAGCTTTTTTTTTTTACATGGCACACATTGCACTTTTACTTCTCCAAAACGGTTTTAAACTTTCCACTGGGATTCTCTGCCTCTAACCCTATTACAGGGGCTGAGTCACTGGCTTACTGGGGCTCTCATGCCGTCCCTGGAAGGGGTGCGTCACCTGAGTGGGTTGATTCACTGATGTGGTCATCCTGTCTGGGTTGGCGCCCCCCCCCCCCTTGGGTTGTGCCATGGCGGAGATCTTTGTGGGCTATACTCAGCCTTGTCTCAGGATGGTAAGTTGGTGGTTGAAGATATCCCTCTAGTGGTGTGGGGGCTGTGCTTTGGCAAAGTGGGTGGGGTTATATCCTTCCCGTTTGGCCCCGTCCGGGGGTGTCCTCGGATGGGGCCACAGTGTCTCCTGACCCCTCCTGTCTCAGCCTCCAGTATTTATGCTGCAGTAGTTTGTGTCGGGGGGCTAGGGCCAGTTTGTTATATCTGGAGTACTTCTCCTGTCCTATTCGGTGTCCCGTGTGAATCTAAGTGTGCCTTCTCTAATTCTCCTTTCTCTCGGAGGACCTGAGCCCTAGGACCATGCCCCAGGACTACCTGACATGATGACTCCTTGCTGTCCCCAATCCACCTGGCCGTGCTGCTGCTCCAGTTTCAACTGTTCTGCCTTATTATTCGACCATGCTGGTCATGTATGAACATTTGAACAACTTGGCCATGTTCTGTTATAATCTCCACCTGGCACAGCCAGAAGAGGACTGGCCACCCCACATAGCCTGGTTCCTCTCTAGGTTTCTTCCTAGGTTTTGGCCTTTCTATGGAGTTTTTCCTAGCCACCGTGCTTCTACACCTGCATTGCTTGCTGTTTGGGGTTTTAGGCTGGGTGTCTGTACAGCACTTTGAGATATCAACTGATGTAAGAAGGGCTATATAAATAAATGTGATTTGATTTTACTATTATTTAAACCAAATTGAACATGTAATTATTTATTTGAGGCTAAATTGATTTTTACAAATGTATTATATTAAGTTAAAATAGGTGTTCATTCAGTATTGTTGTAATTGTCATTGTTACAAATAAAAATTCCCATTAAAAAAATAAATAAATAAAACAATCCGTATCTGCTTTTTTGGTCATCCAATAAAATCGGTATCGACGTTGAAAAAAAAATATATTATTATTATTATTTTTTTTTATATATTTTTTTTTATTTTTTTAAATCGGTCAACCTCAAGTTTAAAATATATATATATTTTTTAAGTGTCTAAAATGACCAGAGGCACGCCTTACCCGGCCATGGACCTCAAGCACCCCCCTGAAGCCATATTAAAAATACACTCCTAGTAATCCGTTCAGATTACCAGGTGCACGGCTGTCCATTTGAAATGTCTGACAACGGGCATTTACCATGCTCTAATATACTGCAGAAATGCCCAATTGATTGGCCTTTTGAACTCGGGATGGCCGGGCAGCGATAGTGGTTCCGCGCAGTCGCTCGTTGGTGTTGAGTTCAGCCAGTCCATTTGGTGATGGTTCGTCACTTTAAATTTATAGCACACGGACAAAATCAGCAGCAATCAGTCAATAAGATATCATTCTGACACCAAACCCACTTTGTCCAACACGTTTAGAAGCCAACTATCACATTTCAGAGCAGGCCCAAAATTCACAGCACCTTCTGTTTAAACCATAATAACATTAAAACACAGTTACGTTCTAGCTGCAGGTCCAGTTCTGATATGTGTAGGCCTAGCTGAGTGGACCCTGGATTTCGGCTCAATAGGTCATTCGGAGCCAGAGCAGCGACAGTGTTCAGAATGAACTTTTTCCAGGCATTGCTACGGGGTCCCAGAAAGACCTATCGGACAGAAACTTTAGGGGAAAATATAACGTTTCAGAGCTCGAGGTCTGACGGGTCGAACACAGGTAACTATTGCAGGCTGTGTGTGCCCGTAAGCCTCACACCGTGAGTCGACTGACTGTGTTCAGAAAAAAAAGTTAAAGCTTCAAAACCTGCCTTGACAGATTTGTCTGAACGCCACAACTTAGTGCTGCATTACGTTTGACCTTTAATCCCAGAAAATGGGCCTTAAAGTATTGAGGCCTCTACACCATCTTGTTTCTGGGCTAAAAGCCCATTTTGCCAAACCTGTGCTCACCGAGTTGTCTACAAAATATTTTTTCAGTTGGGAGAAACGGCCATATCCGTTTGGTGAGGTTTTGTACATTTGCAATAAGCAGCCAGTCGCCACCTGGAGGAATATTCCAGCACAATGGGAAAAAAAATGACCAAGTTGACATTTTTTTTAAAAAAGGGAAACCAAAATGTCGAGAGACTATTTGATGACTTCCCGGAAGATCTGGCCCTGGGGCACGACCTGAGGCCGTCGGCCGATTTTAATAATACACTCTGACATCTAGTAAGGGACCGTACATTTGCAATATGGAGATCCTCAACCATACAGGTAAATGCCATCAGCATCCCTTATGTAGGAAATAGTAAGTTCAACAATAAGTGGTGTGGAATTTTTTTTAAATCAATCAATGGCTAATGGCAAGTGCTGAAAAGCAATCACTAGCCTGCTATTCAAAGGAGAGGGGTGCGGTCCAAGTCTGGGTACCTTTTCCAAGTTTAAAAGGATAAAACATGCACCTGCAACATCATGGGCCAGAAGAGGTTTAATACATTGGCCATGCTGTCAGTCCAGCATGACTTCTGCTGTGTTCAAAACTAAACTCAGAAATCTGCAACTTCAGTGAGTTCAAGACAAATACTGTAAGAATTGCCCATGTTCTGAATTCTGTCATAAAAAAATGTAAGTGCTGAAAAACTAGTCTTAACTTGTTCATTAATGTCTTAATCAAAATTATGGATTGCCTCATCATTCCCTTATGCCAGTTTGTACATCTCAAATGTCAGTAGAAACCAGAAAGTCAGCCATATCAGCAGGTTTTTTTTTTAAGGCAGTAAATGAGGCTGAAATTGTTTCACTGCCAGACAAGGCTCGACTGAAAGTCAGGTGTAGCAGTGGTAAGGATTAACTCAATAGTGATGACAAGAAAGCTTTGCTGTTGTGAAAGTTATGTAGGCCCTAACAGTTTGTGGGCACTGTTTGTCACAGTTATAGTGCAATTGATGCATTGTTAAGTGTTGTGTAGTGGCTTTGCACCACCAAGATATACATGCTAAAATTGCCAATGGAACTGGCTATCCCAAGTTGAAAGTTATCCCGTTAACATCTCAAACCACGTACAGGGATCAGGAACCGGTTTCTCAAAAGCTTCTTAAATTAATTTGGCCTTGATAGAACCGTTGTAGGGACAGCGTTAAAATCTCCCTCGTTAACATTGCACTTGAAATCGGCCGTATTCTAATGCCTGCCTCACACTCAGAACAGCTAAACGTGTCATGCTTTTTGCCCTCCTGCATCACTTTATATACAAATCCCCCGCTAAACAAACATGTTTTATCCGTTTGACCACCGATAAAAATACAAAGTTGTTTTTGCAATTGACACACCATGTATAAAAATTTGCTACAAATGAAAAGCGAGATGACAACATTGAAATATAAATGTTATTTTAAATCAAACTTTACTTGCCACATGCGCCGAATACAACAAGCGTAGACTTCACAAGTCCTTAATCAACAGTGCAGATCAAGAAATAAAACCTACGAAGTTAGCCAAAATAAAAAAAACAAGAACAACAATAACGAGGCTATACACAAATTTCTTGTTAAAGAACTATAGTTTGCCCATCGGTTAGGACATCTCCTTTGTGCATGACAAGTCATTACTACAACAATTGTTTACACAGAGAGATTATTTCACTGTATCACAATTCCAGTGGGTCAGAAGTTTACATACACTAAGTTGACTGCCTTTAAACAGCTTGGAAAATTCCAGAAAATGTCATGGCTTTAGAAGCTTCCGATTAGAGGTCGACCGTTTATGATTTTTCAACGCCGATAGGAGGATCAAAAAAGCCGATAAAAATAAAATAATTTTTAAAATTTAAATCGGACGATTATACATTTGTAATAATGACAATTAAAACAATACTGAATGGCCTTATTTTAACTTAATACATCAATAAAAACAATTTAGTCTCAAATAAATAATGAAGCATGTTCAATTTGGTTTAGATAATGCAAAAACAAAGTGTTGGAGAAGTGCAATTTTGCCATGTAAAAAAGCTAACGTTTAAGTTCCTTGCTCAGAACATATGAAAGCTGGTGGTTTCTTCTAACATGAGACTTCAATATTCCCAGGTAAGAAGTCAGTTGTAGTCATTATAGGACTATTTCTCTCTATACCATTTGTATTTCATATACCTTTGACTATTGTATGTTCTTATACGCACTATAGTATTGTCAGCCTAATCTCAGGAGTTGATAGGCTTGAAGTCAAACAGCACAATGCTTGAAGCACAGCGAAGAGCTGCTGGCAAATGCAGGAAAGTGCTGTTTGAATGAATGCTTAAGAGCCTGCTGCTGCTGCCTACCACCGCTCAGTCAGACTGCTCTATCAAATCAGACTTAATTATAATAACAGAAATAAAAGCCTTAGGTCATTAATATGGAAACTATACTTTGAAAACATTTATTATTTCAGTGAAAGACGGAACAGTTCCGGGTGGCATGCCTAAGTCTAAATATTGCTGTTACATTGCACAACCTCCAATGTTATGTCATAATTATGTACAATTCTGGCAAATTAATTAGAGTCTTTGTTAGGAGGAAATGGTCTTCACCTAGTTCGCAACAAGCCAGGCAACCCAAACTGCTGCATATAACCTGACTCTGCTTGCACAGAACAAGAGAAGTGACAATTTCCCTGGTTAAAAGAAATGCAAGTTACCAGGCAATATTAACTAAATATGCAGGTTTAAAAATATATGCTTGTGTATTGATTTTAAGAAAGGCATCGTTGTTTATGCTTAAGTTCAGTGGTGCAACGACAAGAGCTTTTTTCACAAAAACGCTTGTTAAAAGTCACCCGTTGGGTGAAGAACAAGCTAGATAATAATCTTAACATAATTACTAGTTTATATAAAAACCAAACTTATAAGAAGTTTAATGATAGCTAGCAACTTACCTTGGATCGTTGCTGCACTCGCATAACAAGTAGTCAGCCTGCCATGCAGTCTCCTCGGAGAGTGCAAAGTAAATCGGCCATAATCGTGTCCAAAAATGCCTGGACCTTGTGAAGATGCTGGTGGAAACCGGTACAAAAGTATCTATATCCACAGTAAAACAAAAAGCCCTATATCGACAACCGGAAAGGCCGCTCAGCAAGGAAGACGCCACAGCTCACAAAACCACCATAAAAAAAGCCAGACGGTTTGCAACTGCACTTGGGGACATTTCTCCAAAGTACTCTGGTCTGATGAAATAAAAATAGAACTGTTTGGCCATAATGACCATCGTTATGTTTGGAGGAAAAATGGATGCTTGCAAGCTGAAGAACACCATCCCAACCGTAAAGCACAGGGGTGGCAGCATCACGTTGTGGGGTGCTTTTCTGCAGGAGGGACTGGTGCACATCAAAAGAGATGGCATCATGAGGAAAATGTGGATATATTGAAGCAACATCTCAAGACATCAGTCAGGAAGTTAAAGCTTGGTCACAAATGGGTCTTCCAAATGGACAATGACCCCAAGCATACTTCCAAAGTTGTGGCAAAATGGCTTAAGGACAACAAATTCAAGGTATTGGAGTGGCCATCAAAGCCCTGACCTCAATTCCATAGAAAATGTGGGCAGAACTGAAAAGGTGTGTGAGGAAGGAGGCCTACAAACCCAACTCATTTACACCAGCTCTGTCAGGAGGAATGGGCCAAAAATGCACCCAACTTATTGGGGGGAAGCTTGTGGAAGGCTACCCGAAACGTTTGACCCAAGTTAAACAATTTAAAAGGCAATGCTACCAAATACTAATTGAGTGTATGTAAACTTCTGACCCACTGGGAAAGAAATGTCAGAATTACCACATTCTTCAAATAAAGTGATGATCCTAACTCACCTAAAACAAGGAATTTTTACTAAGATTAAATGTAATGAATTGTGAACAACTGGAGTTTTAAATGCATTTGGCTAAGGTGTATGTAAACTACTGACTTCAACTGTAGGTTCTGGATGGCAGGAAGCTTGGCCACAGTGATGTACTGGGCCGTACGCACTACCCTCTGTAGCGCCTTACGGTCAGATGCGATACCAGGCGGTGATGCAACTGGTCAGGATGCTCGATGGTGCAGCTGTAGGACCTTGAGGATCTGGGGACCCATGCCAAATCTTTCCAGTCTCTTGAGTGGGAAAAAGGTTTTGTTGTGCCCTCTTCACAACCGTCTTGGTATGTCTGGACCATGATAGTTCGTTGGTGAAGTGGACACCAAGGAACTTGCAACTCTAGACCCGCTCTACTACAGCCCTGTCGGTGTTTATGGGGGCCTGTTTGGCTCACCTTTTCCTGTAGTCCACGATCAGCTCCTTTGTCTTGCTCACATTGAGGGAGGTCGTGGCACCACATTGCCTACAGGGAGGTCAGAGAACTGGCAGTCTCATCGTTGTCAGTGATCAGGCCTACCACAGTTGTGTCTTCAGCAAACTTGTTGTTGGAGTCGTGTTTGGCCATGCAGTCGTGGGTGAACAGGGAATACAGGTGGGGACTAAGCACATACCCCTGAGGGGTCCATGTTTTAGGATCAGCATGGCAGATGTGTTGTTGCCTACACTTACCACCTGGGGGCAGCCTGTCAAGAAGTCCAGGATCCAGTTGCAGGGGAGGTGTTTAGTCCGAGTCCTTAGCGATGAGCTTCATAGGCACTATGGTGTTGAATGCTGAGCTGTGGTCAATGAACAGCATTCTCACATTGTTCTTTTTGTCCAGGTGAGAAAGGGCAGTGTGGAGTGCGATTGAGATTGCATCTGTAGATCTGTTGGGGCAGTATGCAAATTGGAGCGGGTCTAGTGTCCGGGAGGATGCTGTTGGTGTGAGCCATGACCAGTCTTTCAAAGCACTTCATGGTTACCGACGTAGGTGCCACGGGGCGGTAATCATTTAGGCAGGTTACCGTCACTTCTTTGGACACAGGGACTGTGGTGGTCTGCTTGAAACATGTTGGAAATTAGACTCAGTTAGGTAGAGGTCGAAAAAGCCAGTGAAGACACTTGACAGTTGGTCTCAGCATGCTTGGAGTACATGTCCTGGTAAATCAGTCTGGACCAGCGGCTTTGTGAATGTTGATCTGTTTAAAGGTTTTGTTCACGTCGGCTACTGAGAGCGTTATATCACACTCATTCAGAACAGCTGGTGCTCTCGTGCATGCCTCAGTGTTGCTTGCCTCAAAGCGAGCATAAGGCATTTAGCGAGCATGGTAGGCTCGCGCCACTGGGCAGCTCGCGTCTGAGTTTTCCTTTATAATCTGAAATAGTTTAAGCCCTGCAACATCCGACAGGTGTCAGCGCTGGTGTAGTAGGATTCAATCTTAATCCCGTATTGGCACTTTGCTTGTTTGATAGTTCACCTGAGGGAATAGTGGGATTTCTTATAAGTGTGCATATTAGTCTCCCGCGCCTTGAAAATGGCAGCTCTAGCCTTTAGCTCGAGGCGGATGTTGCCTGTAATCCATGGATTCTGGTTGGAATATGTACGTACAGTCACTGTGGGGACAACGTCAATGCACTGATTGATGACGCCGATGACTGAGGTGGTGTATTCCTCAATGCCATTGGATGAATCCCAGAACATATTCCAGTCTGTGCTAGCAAAACAGTCCTGTAGTGTAGCATCCGCGTCAGACCACTTCCGTATTGAGCGAGTCACTGGTACATCCTGCTAAAGTTTTTGCTTGTAAGCAGGAGTCAGATTTGTCAAATGAAGGGCGGGGAGAGCTTTACATGCATCTGTGTGTGGAGTAAAGGTGGTCTAGGATTTTTTTCCCCCTGGTTGCACATGCTGGTAAAAATGTGGTTAAATTGATTTAAGTTTGCCTGCATTAAAGTCCACGGCCACTAGGAGCGTCGCTTCTAGGTGAGCATATTTGCTTATGGCCTTTTTGAGTTGGTTGAGAGCAGTCTTAGTGCCAGCGTCGCTTTGAGCTGGTAAAGAGACGGCTACGAATAATATACACTGCTCAAAGAAATAAAGGGAACACTTAAACACAATGTAACACCAAGTCAATCACACTTCTGTGAAATCAAACTGTCCACTTAGGAAGCAACACTGATTGACAATACATTTCACATGCTGTTGTGCAAATGGAATAGACAACAGGTGGAAATAAGCAATTAGCAAGACACCCCCAATAAAGGAGTGGTTCTGCAGGTGGGGACCACAGACCACTTCTCAGTTCCTATGCTTCCTGGCTGATGTTTTGGTCACTTTTGAATGCTGGCGGTGCTTTCACTCTAGTGGTAGCATGAGATGGAGACTACAACCCAGGTAGTGCAGCTCATCCAGGATGGCACAAATGCGAGCTGTGGCAAGAAGGTTTGCTGTGTCTGTCAGCGTAGTGTCCAGAGCATGTAGGCGCTACTTGGAGACAGGTCAGTACATCAGGAGACGTGGAGGAGGCCAACAACCCAGCAGCAGGACCGCTACCTCAAGTCTTTGTGCAAGGAGGAGCACTGCCAGAGCAGGGGTGGCATTTCTTTGGGGGGCCGCACAGCCCTCCACGTGCTCGCCAGAGGTAGCCGGACTGCCATTAGGTACCGAGATGAGATACTCAGACCCCTTGTGAGACCATATGCTGGTGCGGTTGGCCCTGGGTTCCTCCTAATGCAAGACAATGCTAGACCTCATGTGGCTGGAGTGTGTCAGCAGTTCCTGCAAGAGGAAGGCATTGATGCTATGGACTGGCCTGCCCGTTCCCCAGACCTGAATCCAATTGAGCACATCTGGGACATCATGTCTCGCTCCATCCACCAGACTGTCCAGGAGTTGGCGGATGCTTTAGTCCAGGTCTGGGAGGAGATCCCTCAGGAGACCATCCGCCACCTCATCAGGAGCATGCCCAGGCGTTGTAGGGAGGTCATACAGGCATGTGTAGGCCACACACACTACTGAGCCTCATTTTGACTTGTTTTAAGGACATTTCATCAAAGTTGGATCAGCCTGTAGTGTGGTTTTCCACTTTAATTTTGAGTGAGACTCCAAATCCAGAGCTCCATGGGTTGATAAATGTGATTTCCATTGATAGTCGAATGTGCTGACAACAAATCACACAAATTATGTAATATTTCATTCAGATCTAGGATGTGTTATTTTAGTGTTCCTTTATTTTTTTGAGCAGTGTAGATAACTCTTGGTAGATATGATGCAGTCCACCACATCACAAGGTCATCACAAGGTCATACTTCAGGAGATCAATACCTTGAGAGTTATTTAATATTAGACATCGCTCACCAGCTGTTATTGACAAAGACACACCCACCCCTCGTCTTACCAGAGGTAGCGTCTGTTCTGCCGGTACATGGAAAATCCCCCCAGCCCTGTATTGTCTGTTTCTTCATTCAGCCACGTCGCAGTGAAACATAACTGCAACATCTTAATGTCCCGTTGGTAGGATAATCTTAATATTAGGTCATCAATTTGGTGTTCTAAAGATTGCACGTTAACAAGAATGGAAGGTATTGGGAGTTTACTCGCTCGCCTCTGGATTCTCAGAAGGATCCCCGATCTGCAGCCCTCATTTCCAGCGTCTTTTCACACAAAAGGCGTGGATCTGGACCAGTTACAGGGAAAGCAGGATATCCTTCTGGCCTTGAAGGAAAAAGTTGGTCTGCGGCGAGTAATCGCTTTTCTGATGTCCAGAAGTTATTTTCGGTCATAGACGTTAGCAGCAACATTATGTACACAAGTACAATTGTTTGGGAGAATGTAAAATGTCAGCCATAGGACTTCGGCACACTTTCAATCAATTGATTTATACATTTCTACTTGTAGGCTACTCTACAATTTAAACACATTTCATGTGTAGCCTTCTGTATCATATGTGCAATGTGGAAAATAATTTAAATTCATTTTTATCGGGTAGGCATTACAATTAGCCACATCAATATTTGCAGCAGTGGGTGGTAATATCTGTCAGTATTGTGATATAATGAAGAAAAGTTAAGAAAAGATTTGAATGAAGAAAACGGATCCAAGAGCAGCGCTGTGTCGATCCCATCAGTCTCGACATGCTCCAATGAGGCATTTAGCGACTGTGCTGCATGGTGTTTTGGGAAACGCATGTTACATATTTAGCAGTTGTAGGAAAGACGCATCGTTAAAGACATTCGTAAGCCTAAATGCCATTGCTATCGGGAAACCTGGCCGATCCACTCCTCTATCCTCTGATCTGGGCCTGCTGGGGATTATCACGACTCAAAGATTTCTCCCTCCAGGCCGGCAGGAGAGGCACAGTAGGGAAGGAGGAATCCAGTGGAGAAAAAAGAATGGTGTGCAAAGCTGGGTGGGACTGTAAAGCAAAGGGGGGTAAATAAAATCAAAGTCCTGAGAGAAGGCTATTCAAAACTTCTCAAAGAGCACCTAAAACAACATTGAACTCAGTTCACCAGGCATGAAATGTACACGTACCCTCGTTGCATGCTAATAAAAAACGCCTCACTAACGCCAGAAATAATGACGGACAGGGGAGAACATAACACAGGCAGGGAGGTAGAAGACTGCCATGACATCCTGACATGCGGTCCACACTTAATCCAATTAGGGCAGCTGAAAACAGCAGCATCTTGTTCTATTACAGGGAGAGGATGACTGGGGGGGGCGCCGCTTCAGAGGCTGTCCTAAGACAACCTCTATAGACTGGTTGGCCTGGCCAGGCAAGCCCATCCCGATGAGACATCAAGGAACAGCAGGTGCAAGCAATTGCTCTGTTCTCAGGTTTGTTTTTGAATGCATGCACACAAGCCCAATAGCCCACCTGCAAGATCAGGATATTAGGTGAGAAGTTGGCAGACGCTTTGTGTTCTTATGGCAGCTCCTCTTATGAGCCAGCTTGGATTTCATGGGGAAGAGAAATACTTCAAAGCATTGAAAGGCATCTTATTAGAGATCAAATTATCAGACAATGGGTCATACTATTCATCCAAATTATGCAATTCAAGACATCATTAAGCACACTTCATTTGCGCTCAAGTTATAACTGTTTTGCCGTGTTTATTCAGTCTGAAACAGACAAAAGCATGTGAAAAAAAAGAACCACAAAAAACTAAATGTGACTATCTGCACATGGGCCAGTTGACTGAAGTCATTGTATGATGACACTATTGGACAGGGGTCCGGATTGATAGACATGCAGCAGACAACAGGAAACAACCATTCAGGTTTCCCGTACTCGTCGAGTTAGGCGACAGATATGGCATCTTTAAAGTGAAGTGGATGCAGAAAGATTCCGCCCGCCGAGTTCGGGAAGCGGTGGGCCGCCCAGGGACCATTACAGCGCACTCCAGGAAGACGGCCAGAATGTGGGGAGCTAAAGTGACATCTGCTAGCGCAATCAAATAAAGGAGCCCACTTCCACAAAATGTGTTTAGCACACGTTTGAAAGGGGTTCAACCAGTCTATTTCATGTAGAGACAGAACGACCCAGCCCCTTTAAAATCTGAAACAAATTGTTTTAGATGAGCAAGCAGTTTCTACATCCAGGTTGTATTTGCTATTTAACTGGGTGCTTTGAGGAATGGTATACTTGTTACTGACGAGCACAGCATGTTAGCACCAGGTCTCAAGTCTACTAGCGCATCGTGGAAACAGCAAACATGTACACTGAGGCAAGTCGATAAGCCCACAGCTTTCCAGGGTGCAAACACCACACTGAGTGAGAATCCGTCCACATCCGCTCGTTATATCAATCCGTTTACATCCCGATAAATAGGGCCGATACCAGCAACACGATACTCAGTATTGCGGCGAGAAAAAATGTCAACAACGTCACGTCAACAAACATTGTCACCAAGTCACATTTATTTCCCATGCTATAGCAGACAACCTGTGTCCTTTAAAAAAAAAAAAGATTTTTAAAGACAAACGAGTTCTGCTTTGTGTTTTAATTTTTGCCATGGAAAAATTGTGATACTGGTATTGTCCTGGGCCTACTGAAAATGAAGAGAGAAAACATCTAGGGATGCTATACAATGACACAGTAAACAGGCAAACCCTCAGAGGGATTGACAAAAACAGAAGAGTGGAGCATCTTCTGACCAGCTACTTATCAAACCAAGAAGGTGGAGCCTTGTTGAGAAGCATAACAAAACATGCCACTGGGAGGTTGCCAGTTTGAATCCCCCGAGTGTAGAGGAGTAGTTTTATACCCCAGACTCACTCAGAGCAACCCACTGGACTAACGCTTGGAGCAAAAACACAGCTGTACAAACGTGAACGTGTAGAAGCCAGTTATAAGAAGAGGGGCGTCAACTGAGCAAATAAATACAATACCGGGGAGAGATTACAGGACATAAAGACATTTTTCAATGTTTGGACATCTGATTCGATGTTTTGTATTCGGGTCTCCTGGTCCTACTTGGAGGGTGGGAGGTGGGCGAGCTGTGTGTGTGTGTACCTTGAGTTTGAGTTGATCTTGTCGCTCCTGGACACGGTGTTGCAGGGGTTTTGGAGAGGAGCCAGTGGGAACCTCAGGGGATCTGAGGACACAGAAGCAATCAGACTGAAAGCAGCTGTTTATGAGTTAGAGGTTAGAGAGGCTGTGAAAACCCATTCAATATTAGCCTATTAAATTTTGATTAGCGCGTGATATGAGGCTTACCGGAACAGTGTGAGCATGCAGGTCCCCTCCCCCCCACTGAGGACAGCCTGATCCTCAGAGAGTAAGACTGCCTTGTTCCTGCAAGGCGGAGCCAAAGCATCTTCATCCAGCAATGCTATCAGGACCTTCACAGTCTCCCGACCTCCATAAGCAGTGGCGTGGTTAATAGCATGGTATCTAGGCTGAAGAGGATATACACAAAACACTAGTGTTAAGATGGCATTGATGTGGAGCAAACAAAAAGGGCATGGACGTGAACATGTAGGCTGAGAGTGGTTGGAGTCGTTGGCCCAGAAAGGCATCATACCCTGGCTGGGCTGATCCCTGTCCCGCTAGCCGACTGCAGTCTGTGGGACAGATGGATCTGAGCGATCCGCTCTTTGAGGTCCTTGGCAGTCTCGTTAGCTGCAGCATACACAATGTCTCCACTGGCCCGCCCCTTCAACAGAGCTGCCCTGATACTGGTCACCAGACAAACGCCAGCAATACTAAGAAAAATAAGTGTACATGAAATATTATAAATGCTTGCAATTATCTAAACCATTAGGCAGACATGTCAAGCAGCCTCCTACTTATAGGCCATGAGGAGAAAGATTGATAAAGACGCTCCCTTTGTCAAAAGGTTTACTCATCACTGACCATGAAGTGACTGCAACATTATTGGGGTGCGTGAAAAGAGCAGCAAGTGTCAACACTGTGGCAAGGTGAGGTGGAGAAGGAGCAGGCTAGATTCTCTGACCCAGCTATTGTGAGAGGGGAGTGAGCCTCGGGAAATGAATAATCTGGGATACCAGATGTTAGCTGAACAAGAGGCCCTGAACCCTTCAGAGAAGGTGTTTGTGTGTGGAAATACAGTACTCCACTGAGGGTGTGAAGGGGGAGGTAGGGGTGCAGGCTGTTGAAAGAGCCATTCTGGCATCAGATCAGTCCAGTGTCCCATCAGAGAGGCACCACAGCAGAACAGGGAGAAAATCCTCAGTCATAAACACCAAGAAGGCCCCTGCTATGAGGGAACTGGGACAATACATCCAATATTATGGACTATCGCTATATAGCTGAGTGCCAAGATGTTGATCTAGCACTGTAGTTGCTACTGAAATTCAGGGGAAATTAGGCCTTGTTGTGACACAGGACTTCTCCCATTGCTTTAGATGAAAGTTCAGTCCACACGTTTTCGTCGAATGACCAAACAATCTCTTAACCATAGTTGTGGCAGTGCCAAATGCTTGGAGAAAATCTGAATCAATCTGCAATTATACAAAGGTCATGAGTGATCAAGGAAATGGTGAAGTTTGATGATAATAGTTATCAAACCAAGGAAGGAACATATTATCTTTTGACTTTTAGTCAATTTTACTTTGATGTCGCCGAGATAAACATGTTTTAGTAATTCACATGTTATAATGAGAACCTGGGGCAGAAGTCATTAGGGGGAAATCAGATCTGTACACAGCAATGGGCAGGTGGGATTTGATGACAAGGATAAGCAGAGTTGGAGTCTGCCAGGCCAGGGTGGTATTCATTAGGCACAAAACAAAAGAAAACAGACAAACCAGGAATAACTACAGTACATGGGCCTATCCATTAAGGGTTGTTTTTTTATCTTCCATTCCAAAACATTTTGCTACGATGTGCACTAATGAATACAACCCAGCTGGTTGAGTACCTCGGGTCAGGGTTGTCTCCCAATATCTCCTCCAGGTTGTCTGTAAAATGGACAAAGTCTGACAGGCCTTTAACATGTTTCCTCAGGGGGTCAGACTCAGCAGGGGCATAGCCCTTTCCTCCCAGCTGGACCGCTCTCACAAATGATGTCACAGCCTGCAATATATAGATGATTAACATGAGACCATAGGATTGTCATGTCAACATTCATTGCTGAAACCCATAGATGAGTGTAATGATTGGAAACAAACATGGAAAGAGTAGAGGCCAATTTGTCATTCTTACCAAGAAGAGTGACATGTTCTTGCTCCGTGCTTCACGCTTCAGGTCAGTAAAAGCTACACGTCCGAGCGATCTGCCAGGGGTGTCAAGGGTGTGCGCTAGGGCCATGTCGTTCTTGGAGTTGACCAGCTGATCCAGATAGGAGCAGAAGACCCTCCTCACCACCTTTCCTACCTATTGGGAGATTTACGAGCCTTTAAAACCACCAGCTGATGCCACAAACTACACACGGTCCCATTTAAAGTCAGAACACCATCTTCAACCCAAACCAACATTTCATAAACCTCGTCATCCCCAGGCAGTATTACAGTAGCAACCCGTATTCTACCCACTCATAAATCAGACAGTTGACAGGGCAGCAGCCTGGAGAGAGCAGAGGATGTCCTAGCCCACAATGTCTGTTGCATTTTATAAACAGCTGCCTGGTAATTTAATTCACATTTTGCTCTTAAATCTGAGTGATATGATTTAAAGTTCCTGTTAATAAGAGTGAGACAGATTCCAGTGCCTGAAAAAGACTGGAAAAGCTAAGAGAGAATGAAAGTTACCAGGCTGACTGGGAAAACGAGAGGGAACAGTGAAACCAAGTACCTTGGTTTCACAATAATATGAGCCAATGTAACATTTAATATTATGGCCAAACCACCTTTGCTTATGTGAGTGGAGAGAATGGAGTCAGTTTGCTTACATTATGCTGACCTGTATAATGCTGATATGTTCATACATGCTTACCTGTGTGCTGCATGGCTTTGACTTGCTTGATGGAGTCAAGGGGACCTGGGACAGGGAATCCCTCACCTCATAGGTCTCCATGTTACTGGACAGAAACTGAAACAGCTGGACCTTGGCAACATGAACACAGATTTAGCAGTTAACCTAACTGGCCTTTGAGACTATATCAAACAGTTGACTAAAACTTCCAATCATGGTCCATCATCCTAGTTTCAAGCAGGCCTAATACTCACTGAGCTCAGAGGCTCCTCAGGGTCCGGATCAACCCTCAGCTGTTTGTACATAGAGTGGATATCAATCAGGTCCATAGTGTTGGTGCGCTTCAGAAAGGAGTCATATTCTTTCCTGATGATGTCATAGTTCTCTGGTCGGGAAGAGTCGTTGTCAAGGGGCAGGTGAAGTTTGTCTAATAGTAAGTGTTTCCAGGCCATCAGGACATCGCTCAGGGCAACACTGAACTCTCCACTCTCCTGTCAGAAGAGAGCAAAACCAGATGGCTTAAAGCCATGACTGCTGCCTGTGATGGGAATCAGAATGCATAGTTCATGGTGAATTATCCTCCCATACAGTCTGGTGGGACCACGGGTGGGACAAATGATGTGATTATTTCTTTATAGGAGTCTTCTGACCATGTAATCAGGAGAAACTAGGCCCAAATGGCTATAATAAGGGTGCAGATAAACTCATTGCCTTAGTGACAACACGTTTTTGAGCTATGCCATTAAATGTTAAGGCTTTGATCGCAGTATCGATGTCTGTTAGGACCACAGTCAACTGCGTACCACGCAGGCCTGGGGGGGTCTAAACCAAAAATAATTAGGAATTTAAATACAAGAACGGACATTGAGCTTCTGATGGGATAAAGAGACATTTTGGTCAGGGAGTTGGTCAACCACGGTTTGCCAGTGCTGTGATAAGATGGAGTAAAATAATGAATGTGAAAAATGTCTGCACTGTATTTTTGTTAACTAACCAGCTTTAGATTAATGATTCCATAATTTGTTCATATTAACTGCCACTATTACATTCAAACAATGCAGTCAATCCACAGCTATACACTAGCTGAAATCAGTCGATGCTAGGACTTAGACAAGTTGTAAATGCAAGAAGTACTGATATTGTAGCATATACATGGCCCTCCCCCAATAGGATATTAATACAGTAGAAGCCATGTCAAAAATGCTAAGAATGACCAGAAATCAGCTGTAAAACTACAACAAAAAGTCTCAGCCTCATGGCAAAATGTGTAGAACAGCATGAAATTAGCTTTAAAATGACAAATTCGCAGCCCCATTGCAGAATGGCACAAGTACCTGTAAAACCATATTTTTCCTTTGCCCCATGGCACAAATTGTAGAATTCCAGTAAGTTAACAGATCTGCTCACATTTGTTTTGTTTTTTTACTATTTGGGGGAGGTTGGGGGCTTTCTCAATCTTGCAGGGGCCCTAAGAAACTGATGAATCCCTTGCTGGGACAAGTGGCCTACATAGCTTATAAAATTATACCAGTTTTACCTGTTTATTGACCTCTGCAATGGCCAGCTGTAGAACCATCAACATTCCATCTGCCCCGTGGATGGTAGTCCTCTCTGACTCAAGGACCCGGTGGCATTCTCGCCTGAATGTTCTCACCATGGTCTTCAGACGGTCTTCTAAATTCTCCATTTTCCCTGTGAAGGTGACAAACAAGACTGTTTAGTTACATGTACTGAACCCCTCAAAAATGCAATGTAACGAATACAAACAAAGTGCCGTGAAACGACCAATTACAATGTATTAGTTAATCTGATTAACGTTAAAAGTTGTTATAAACATCTACAACAATACAGATGTAGGTTGCTGGTAGCTAGTGAAAAAAATAAAACACCATTAAACACACTTACCTAAACAAATGTTACAGCCTCAAACACCACCTTTTTCGATATATCTCTAATATTTTAGGAACGTAGTAAGCGTATCGTTAAAATACGTTCACCACCCACGTAGCCAATGCACAAGCAGCTGATGCTTTGACATTTTTTAAATCCTGCTAATAACTACTCTGACCAATCAGATTCTGTGTCATCATTTAACCACGCCTATGTTGTTTCAACCGCTATCTGTGGTTCTTTATCACGGAACCCAACATTGTTTTAACATATCTGACTATGTTTCGTGTGAGAACATTTATTCATTATTATTTTATAACGTGTTTTTAATATAGCAATTGTGTGTAACGTGTCAAAGTGCTACACCATTGCGTTTTTAATCTCAGTGTGGTCCCCCTAGAATTGAAGCATAAAATGGCATGGTACGTTCCAACACGGACATCAACTGGGGGAACAAATGCATTTCTTCTGTGGCAGAAGTTGTAGCTAAAATGCACGTATAGGTATGGTTATGAATGAGTTAGCCATCTATGCTAATTTTTTTTATTTTTTAAAGCCGCTTTATTTTTTCAATATATTGTGTTATCTTGCCAAAGGCTGTCATCAATTTTAATCGCTGTAGTGTGTTGTAGGCTGCTAGCGTTTGGGTCGTTTCGCTGGCTAACATTAACTGTCTTATCAGCTAGCTAGCGTCATCATGTTTAAACGTTAATAATTAGCAAGCGCTGCTATATTGCAAGCTAGCTTGTACAACAGTGGGTGGGGGGGGGCTCTAGTTACCTAGCATTTCACAATGTTATCAGAGCTTGTCCTGAAGCCAAAGCTACCAACTTTCTGGTGGTTACAAAGAATATAGGAAAGAGGTCGAGAGCTAGTTAAAGTAATTATTCTATCTACAGTACTGACCGTTTGTGCACTGTTGAGCTAGCAATAGCCAGCACATGCCTCCTTGACCCTAACCTACTTACTAGATGCCTGGCTTCTAGCCCTAATTTACTTCCAGAGATACGGGTTTATCTAAAACATTTTGGAGCAAACTCAAGTCGTCAGTACGATAACTAGAGTAATTAGCTAGCCTACTTAAATGGAATATCTGAGGTTGCTACAATCATTTTTAGACCTTTAAATACATTTTTATGTAGGATACCCATTGATTATTGAATGTAACTCGTAGATGCCTCATGAGCCTAATTCAACTGTCTAACCCGACATGTAAACTTGTTTTTATTCATTTTGTTTGCAAACACTGTATAGCTTCAATATGATTAATGCAATACTTTTGATATAGATCAGGGGTAGGTAACCCTGTTCCTGGAGTGCCACAGGTACTGCAGGGTTTTTGTCCCAACTAGGCACCACACTGATTTAGTTACTTAGTTAATTGATCAGTTCAGTGATTGCCTAAATTCAACAGCTGGTCTTCCAGGGCAGTTAATCAAAAAACATTAAGTGCCTGTGACATTCTAGGACAAAGGTTGCCTACCCCTGTCATAGATGGTCAATACTTGCATCCATAGCTATGTCCATGAATTTGAGTGGTTTCATTTCTCAAGCCCCATCCCACAGCAGTTTACCAAATCAGTGGTGCTGATTTGTTCAAACTGCACATTGCCCCTTTAAGACTGCAATCAATAACACTTGAGACTGAATGATCAATTGTAGTGAAATGGTGTTCTGTTGCCCTCAATTGGTGGATCCCCCTTGCTGTTAACCTTTGGAGTCCAATAGCTCAGTGGTTCTCAAAGTCTGGGATAGTACCCTCTTGTCATGTCAATCATTGCATACCTATTTATAACTTGTCAGAAATGTCCAGATCAACTAGCCCATGTCAGCTACTGTTTTTTAGCCCATAGATTTTGTTGTAATGTTTAAGTCATTCATATCACATGAATACACATTAGACATGACAGTGTATAGATTTGCAAGAAAATTAGCTTTAAAACAACATTTTCTCTCTGCCAACAAGAGGGGTGTGAACAGTTTGTGTCGTGAACAGTGCTTGTGCCCATAGAAATGGACGTGGGTTGTTGCCCAATGCTGGAAGCGGGGCCTGAGTGAAAAAGTTTGGGAACATACAGCCTACATGATGTCAGTACAACAACAAGAATGATGTCCCATTATGTGATCACCGTGACAGCTGTCACCTATGACCTTTCACACATTTAAAAAGCTTCCATCTAAACAACCCCCACTGACCCACATGGGTGTTTCACCGCACCCTTCCTAGAAAAACTAGAGAAGTCTGCTCTTCTGGTATATCTCCCTCCTAGTCGATTTGGGATCTATATGACTGGTTTTGCATTTAGGAAAGTTCTGATCTCATGATTATCTTATTGTCACTCCCTCCAGTAATTTCCTCAGTGACTACCACAGAAAGACATGTTAATTCATGTTCAGGCTTTAGGCTATATGAATCCCCCTCAACGAGATAGCCCAGTACCGTAGCATGTAAGCTTTCTCTTGTTTGAGTGTGCATACGGAAGTATTATTTTTGGCTTTCAGTACAAATATGCAATTTCTGTATAAGGAAGTTCTAATAATCTAATATCCTCTTTTTAAATGTTTTTTATTTACCCCTCTTCAATCCTGATGCAGGTGGTAAAGTCAAACCAAAGAGTAAATACACCAGACATGAACATCACCAAAAATACACTTAGCATGGAGGACTCAGGTCGAGGAGCCAGCTACATAGTGCCCTGTGACGACTACGTCCATGTGGTGGAGTTTAGCCCCTTTGACAGTGGCTCAGTTGCATCCCTCTTGGCCTATTGAGGAAGCCAATATGTGGTTGTAGGCACCTGCCGCTTCCAGGTGAGTGGTAGCCTGCCAGATTCCTCTTCCTCATGTCCTCTTTTCTAGCCTCCCTTCTCAAAAGGCATCAGAAGAGAAGATCCACCCAATGTTCCTCTCTGAGGAGGCATGGATAGGGGACACAAGGAATTGAGCCAGTGTTTTGGTTCCATGTGTGATGTAAACCACTGCTGTATGTATGACTTGAACCACTGTTTGAGCAGGAGGAGGACATGGAGGTAGAGGGGATTGAATTCACCACACTGCGTGTTTTCCATCATGCGTTACGTATGGATTGCCTCGCATGGAGCCCTGAGTCTCGGCTGGACAAGCTGCCCCAACTCATCAGGTAGCCTACCTTAAACCTTTTAGTTCTTACAGCTGTCTTCTGTCTTTACATCAGGGTGTCTGGTCCTGGAGTGCCCTGCAGTAAGTAACACCTGATTCAGCTCATCATGGTGCAGACTGATGACGTGGTTAGTTGGTTATTTGGACCAGCCACCGCTGTGAGTTGAAGCTGCGCTACTTTTTTCTTTCTTAATCTCTATGTAAAATGTATTTATAAAGCCATTTTTATATCAGCAGATGTCACAAAGGTCTTGTACAGAAACCCAGCCTAAAACCCCAAAGAGCGAGCAAGCAAGCAGGAGAGGGTGAGAGGAATACCACACAGGACTCCAATAAGACAGGAGAAAAACATCAGATAGGACAGACCCACCCTGGCAGACTAGTGCAGCATAGATATTGGGGACTGTCACGGAGGGGTCGGGAGACACTGGCCCTGTCCCACGATACCCCCAGACAGGGCCACCCACTTTGCCAAAGCACAGCCTCCACACCACCAGATGGATATCAACAGACCACCAACTTACTACCCTGAGACAAGGCGGGGTATAGCCCGCAAAGTTCTCCCCCACCACACAAGCCCGAGGAGGCACAAGACCAGACAGGAAGATAACATCAGTGACTCAACCCACTCAAGTCAAGTATAGTGAAACGAGCCTGGCAAGACGTGATCCACCCCTCTGACTAACGACATGGGAGAGCACTAGCAAGCCATACTCACCCCCGTAATAGGGTCAGTGGAGAGAATCCCGGTGGAGAGAGGGGAGCCGGCCAGGTAGCGACAGCAAGGGTGGTTCATCACTCCAATGCGTTGCTGTTCACCTTCGCACCCCTGGTTTCAGACTACACTCAATCATAGGACCCACTGAAGAGATGAGTATTCAGTAAATACTGAAAGGTTGAGACCGTTTCTGCATCTCTCATATGGATCAGCAGACCATTCCATAACAATGGAGCTCCATAGGAGAAAGTCCTGCCTCCAGCTGTTTGCTTAGAAGTTCTAAGAACATTGAGGCCTGTGTCTTGTGAACGTCGGGTACGTGTAGGTATGTATGGCTGGACCACCTGCTTATCCCAGAGCCATATATTTACCTAAATATGTCTCTGGATCATTCATCTACACCAACTCTGTGTCAGTCAGTGGTATGAAACCCTCAGTAGTCTTGGCCCAGCTGTATTCTTGTCTGTGGCCCACTGTAGTGGTGGAATACCAACCCAGTTATTTCAGGTGTTTGATTTTTTAAAAAGGATGTTGAACGTTATTACATAGAAAGCAAGGTTTTCCTCTTAATTGGAATGGTGGATGGGAATGCTGTAATCCCGCAGGAGATGTTTCCAAGTTGCTTTAATTGAAAGGGAAAGGCAGTGATACTTCCTGACCTTTCGTGGTTAAGTCTGCAGGGCCCTGGGGGCTGGCGTGTGACGTGCGCACGTGTTATTACACTGATGGCTCCCCCTCTCAAGTTTCGTCCCTCCCCTAGTTTTGCACGTAGTTATGCCTTCCAGGAAAAGCAGTGTTCTCACGGGCGTGCCTGAGGCAGGGGCCGGCAAGGGTGCTAGGAGGAGGGGGGGTAGGGGGCTTACGCTGGGAGGCTCCCAGATTCTACCAGGCCAGCCATGTGAGGTCAAGTCAGCAACCTCTAGGTAGATTCTGGGGAACTGTCAGGAACACTTCCCCAGCATCAGCTCAGGGCCAAAACAGACCCAGTCATTAGTCAACCCTGTGACATTGACAAGTCTTTGAAGATTGTCTCATGAAGAAATGTTCTCCCACTTGGCACCTGTTCTTTCATTGATAATAGTCCTGCAGTGTAGGCTAAATCTAGATAGCTAGTTCATATTGCAAGACTGTGAAGTATGTATTGAATTAGAGGTTTGATGATAAATCTTTGGCAATGCCTAGAAATTGAGTTGAAAGAAGGGTGAAATGCCCTCCACAATTCACTGACTACTAGGCTATGTATCAGTTGTTGGTATAATCACCTGTACCAGTTGCTTGGGGGAATATTCTGGCTGTGTATCGTGACATTATGCCAAATCCGTCTGTTCCTGCGACTGCAAATGTGTGAAAATGCGTCTGTTTTTCTTGAAATATGTGTGTTTTGCTTGCGATATGTGTGTTTTTCTTGTCATAAGTGAGTTAGTGTAATTGTGTAAGTAATTGCAGGCGCTGGTATATACTACGACTGATTAGAGGCAAAGTAGTCTCCCAGGTGTTAGAAATGTTCAGATGGCGTGAGGAATCTTTTGTTTTTCTCCATGTTTATCTTCGCAATTAGAATCTCCCTGGCAGTGTTTCCATTGATCCATGTCCAAGTCTTTACCACACACACACACACACACACACACACACACACACACACACACACACACACACACACACACACACACACACACACACACACACACACACACACACACACACACACACACACACACACACACACACATCCAAAGGTGTCAGCCCGGGCTGCAGTGCAGTCAGACACACGCATAGACATGTACGTGTGCCCGAGTGTGTGTACGCATGTCTTATAGTAGGATGGGCTCTGTTTTGATGTTCTCTTTCTTTGTTTATGTTTTTCTCTCTCACTCTGTCTTTCCCACCAGATTTTGCACTGCTGCAGCAGACAGCAGACAGATCTTCAGAATCAACATGAAGTCAAGGTAGAGTACTGGTGCCCCTGCCCTCACGACTAGATCCCACTGCAACTACTGCACCTGTCAGTTCAGTTGGCATCTGGTTTCTTTAAAACAAACTGTTTGTATATAGCACACTGACAGTAGGCACTTAGTGAATGGCTTTTATATTAGCCTAATCAAGAACCCAGCGCACACAAGGAGCCAGGGAACTGTCATACAGTCTATGGGAGGCTCGCATCAAATGCAGCGTTTTGTTAATTGTATCTTCTGTGGCGATGTATGTGTGGTTGTCTAGGTGATGGAGGGTCACACCAGCTACATCAACCACTTAGTGTTTGAACCCACGGAGGGGAAACAAATGGCTTCGGTCAGCGATGACCATACATGCAGGTCAGTCCGAACCTCCTCCCGGTCTCATTCAGCAAGAATAATATGAGTGTGTGAGAGTGTGTCTTCCCCCAGCTCTTGGATCTGTGTTCTGTTCTCTGTTAATGGTGCAGAACGTCCTGACTGTGTTTCCAAAATGAAACCCAATGCTTAGCACAACACACCCCGGTGTTGCCGTGCGTAAGCACACAGCCGCTTCTCCAGCTTTTTAAAGTAATTGGTTAAATATGGAAATCCAATTAGCTGCGGTACTGGTGGAGGTTGTTCCCCTCCTTCGGGTTGACTCTTAACAAGGTCCCCCAATGTGGCCTATCAATCAGTAGCTAGGTAGTGGAGCAAGGAAGGAAAGAGTGTGTTGTTAGCCAAAGGGGTAACCTGGGCACAGGAGGTTGGTGGTACCTTAATTTGGGAGAGCGAGCTCATGGTAATGACTGGAGCAGAATCAGTGGAATGGTATCAAATCCATGGTTTCCAGGTGTTTGCTATTCCATTAGCTCCGTTCCGGCTATTATTATGAGCCGTTCTCCCCTCAGCAGCCTCCACTGAACCTGAGGGTCCTCCTGTTACCTTAGTAACTACGGTTGTTGCTAGGGTCTAGACAGGGCGAAAGCCTGGCCCAAATCCTACTCCCTCTTTGCTCCTTCCCACACAATGTGAGCTCTTATTGTTTGACCAGTGATTGATGGGGGAGAACGTGTAATCAAGTTAGCAACTTAGAAATGAATGACTGGCCCCTACTTTTCTCTCCGCTAGAGCCTGAAAGAGCACGTCTCTCATATCCATCTTTAAACCCAAAGCTCCCTGGATGAGAAACACACCTGAAACATCTGCTTCTATTCATAAACTCATAATTTCAGGAGCCTGAAGCTCGCGGTTACACTTCCAGTCATCAAATACAGGCCATGGTTGAATTATCTCCTCAATCTCCTTCCGGCCTGCCTAAATGCTCTAAAGTGTTGGTTAGGATGAGGGCTGTGGGGAGAGAGAGGCCTCCGCTAGGGCTGGTGATGAAGCTCTGCTACTGCGAGAAACATCAGCTCACAGTTCTCCCTCAGCCTCCCTCTATAATGGTCTGGCCAGAGAAAACAGGGGTACGCTCTCTCGGCTCCATCTGCAGAAAGATTTAACTTCTGTCACGTTGAGAAAATATGGGACGCAGGAGAAAGAGTGGGGTGGAACTAGGGAAAGATCAAGTTAACAGGAGAGGGGCCTTCCAGGCAGCCCACACAAACTGAGACCCCTGATAGGGTGAGAGAAAAGAACAGTGGAACGGCTTCTCTACTTGCGTGCGTGTTCGTACACTTGGCAAGTTGTCCTACCATAACTCTGCTTTGTTCTTTGTCAGCCCTGTCCTTTCCTGCGTGGGAACTCTACTCCAGCCGGAGAGGCCACCTGTAGCAGCTAGAAGGAGGTCACAGCCTCCCACTGAGGTCAGAGTGTCTGCCAGAGGTCCCAACCTCTCTGGGCTCGGCTCCCATTGTGTCTCATAGCTTTCAGTTGGATTTGCAGTAGGTATGTTTCTGTTGTGTGAGATGGATTCCTCACTTCAGCCAGCTCTGGTTTCGTGTTGACATGGATCAGCAGAATACAGCTTACTCAAGGGGCTTGAACAGACACACCTGCTGCAAATATTTGTGTTGCGAGATCTACTCTGTGTGTGTGATCTACTCTGTGTGACATCCTTTTGGGAAGTATTTCTGAGGCGTTATCACAACAGTTTGAGCCTTTCTCCCCACTCTAGCCCGTCAGTCAAGCTATCTGTCAGTTAGTATGTCCATGTCCACTCTACAACATCCCAGTCTTTCGTCTCCTCGTTTCTCCTTTTCTTCTCATGTTCTCAAGCTTTTTTTGCTCCGTGCTACGGGATCCCATCATCAACTCTAGCGAGAGGAGCAAACCGATCCAATAAAAATGACTAATGGCCGAGATAATTATTTCAACAGTCCAAATGTCTGCTAAAGAACATGTTATTGTTCAAGACACTTGAGCAGGTCTGATCAAGATGGATGTTGGTGTGGTTTTGAGGAGAGGAGGACGGCGTGCTGTGCTCCTCTGCCTGGACTCCCCTGTGAGGCTCTGAGGTGTGATTACTGTTTGTCTTTCTCAACCCTCGTTCTGCCGAGAGTCGCCAAGGTTATTTACCCTGCACACTCTCATAATTTAGTTCACACGGTGCACACTACGTTTCCCATTTCCTCCGCTCATTTGGAAACCGTTGACCAAAATGAAAAGGTGCGGCTGCTGTTGTCTTACTCACATCTACACACAGACTTCAAATGCAGTCTCGCCTTTCAACTCTATTGTACACGAAGCCCAGTGTTATTGCTTGATGTCACGTCAGCTGTAGTGTTATGCAGTTACACATCTCTTTGTCAGTGGTGGTCTCAGTTTTGTTTCTTGCCCCCTTTCACCTTGTTCAGCAAGGATTACATTGAAAACATTTTTAAATAAGAATCTTTCCCCATTTGAAGGGCAAAGTGGTGGACCACAACTTGGCCGGATGCGGCGTAGCGTGCGATTGAACTCTGCTTGGCAAGTGGTCTGAGAAGAGAGGGTTTATGCTTGTTTGTCTGCTGTGGTCTGAGGTTTCCAACCTCGCTCATGGTCTATGGAGGAGGGTCTGCACCGCACTCTACACAGGGCCATTCTGACTTCTGTGTTGTGTCAAGAAGCAAAAGCTCTCATGGAGAAATGTTTTATCCCCTGCAGGGAAGACACAGGAAAAGTTGTGTTTGTTTAATGAGGTCTTCATCTGGGATGGGGCAAAATCATATCCTCTCCGCCGCGACTCTGCAGACATCTCTCCAACATGTTTGACATTTAGACAGGCTTTGGGTCTTTATTAGATGTCTTCTGCATGACCTCATCAGTCAACGCATTCACATCGGTCCCAACCATACAGACCTTTAAAAAACATTTTTTAACCACTTGCAAGTTTATTCCTCCCTGGTTCAGGGGAATGTTCTATTAGATACGAGGCCTTGTGTTCGCTGAGGAGGGCTCTCAAATGTGGTTGAAGAGTAGATCCTGGTCTCGGGAGCAGCCTGTCCTCTCCAAGTGATTTATTACATCCGGGCGCACGTTTGCCTTGTGTCCTCGGCCTTCTCGCTCGTCAGCGCAGGGCCCCGCCCACCTGTCTTCACAGCTCAAGAGGGAGATTACAACCAAGATCCCTTTTTCCCTGAAAGAAGGGCAGTGCTAGTGAGGCTCTGTGTGCGCATCTCTTGGACAACTGACAGAAGTTAGATAAATTACACACAGGCATTACGTGCTTTCATAAAAACACTGGCATCACTACAGGCCTGGTGTGTGCTGCTCACTCATTAGAGTACATTCCCGAAGAGAGTCTCACAGACGCCTGGGGAAAGATGGGTTTGGATGGAAGCTTGTAACTTTTTTGACATGGATCCTGTGAGACAAAAACAGCCAGCCAGCCAGCCATGATGTCTTTGTTGTTTTTCATATTTTTAGCTGCCATTAGCGTGTGTAATCCTTTGTTTTGTGTGCTGTCAGCACCAAGGCGTCTGCCTGCGCTGTGCTGCGCGTCATCTCCTCTCCCTACACAGGGGGTGGCTGGACTCCGGAAGCTATTTTTAGCATTGCCGCGCGTCCCACTCCAGCACAGCTAATTGAGTGCTTATTAATTTTGTTTTTTGGACTTTAATTTCTCATTTTTGACAGGACCTGTTTTATCTGAAGCTTCGGACCGGGTTGTTTGTTTGAATCGCAGACTTCCTGTCTGAGGTTGTTTTCTAAACGGGTAGTTGAGGACAGGAGAATAATTTTCTTACAGTCCTTAAACGGTTAATTTTCCCTGAGCACACCCCCTCTACCTTTCATGCCAGATGGCCTCTCAGTAACAGTGCATTCCAGTTTCATAATGAGAGTTTAAATAATTAGTGAGAGTGAAAAGTTCTAGTGTGAGAGTGAAAATATCTAGTGTGGGAGTGAAAAGATCTAGTGTGAGAGTGAAAAGATCTAGTGTGGGAGTGAAAAGATCTAGTGTGTGAGTGAAAATATCTAGTGTGGGAGTGAAAATATCTAGTGTGGGAGTGAAAAGAGCTAGTGTGGGAGTGAAAAGATCTAGTGTGGGAGTGAAAAGATCTAGTGTGGGAGTGAAAAGATCTAGTGTGGGAGTGAAAAGATCTAGTGTGGGAGTGAAAAGATCTAGTGTGGGAGTGAAAAGATCTAGTGTGGGAGTGAAAAGATCTAGTGTGAGAGTGAAAAGATCTAGTGTGGGAGTGAAAAGATCTAGTGTGGGAGTGAAAATATCTAGTGTGAGAGTGAAAAGATCTCGCCATACTAAACCTTGATCCTCTGTACAGCTGATGGTGGCCGAGAAGAAGGGACGATCCGCTTCTATGACATGGTTACCCAGCAAGCCATTCTTTCTCTGGATTGCGGCCAGTCGCCACTCATGTCGGCCGACTGGTGCCTCGCCAACACCATCAAGGTGGGCGCGGTGACGGGCAGCGACTGGGTCATCTGGGATATTACCCGCTCCAGGTGAGTGGCAGGACAGATGCTTGTGACCGACTGGGTTTGAAACCGGGTCTCTAGCACGCCAAAATACTTTGTTAGCCCCAAGAGCTAACACAAGTCTTCATGTCTCAGACAAGGTTACCCATCACCTCAGTTACATACTGTGTAACACTACCGTATGAAGGCATGGGTTTTGTTAATAGTTATTTGTCTGTTTGTAGTTACCCACAAGAGAAGAGGCCTGCCCATGTAGAACGAGCAGGAAACTTCAGATAACTGCTTTGTCCATGCTTCCAAGGTAATTTTTATCTGGTATCATTGGGATGTCCCTCCCACATTGAAATGGATATGTTAAATGGTTAAGGTAAGGGTTTAGGGTAGGAATGTCCCAAGGATCCTGAATGCTTCCAATTACTCTGACCTTCAGAGTATTGTGATGCATGTTGTGGTTGTCTGGCTGATACCGCTGCTGCCGACGACGTCCATGTTAATAGCTGTGGTGATGGTGATGGCAATTACTGTAACCACGGGTGTCATGGTCTTCCAGGTGTTCTCGGGTCAATGAGAATCTCTTCTCCACAACAGGATGTCCAGGCAAGATCAGCAGTCAGTTACTAGTGCATCACCTGGGTCACCCGCAGGTCAGTGACTTGTGTGTTTGGCTGTTTGCATTTACACAGTGTGTCAGTTTCTGAGTAATAAAAGTGTGGGAATAATGTTCAGTAAGAGTAAGGAAGTAAGGATAACATAACGTGCTTCCTGGACCTGGTTTCTTATGTTTATATGGTGGTGTTGTTGCAGCCCGTGATGATTGGATCAGCCACGGTGGGGGCAGGTATAAACTGGCAAAGGTCCCTCCCACTCTGTGTCATTGGCGGTGACCGAAAGCTCTCTTTTTGGATGACAGAAATGTAATGCAGTCACTTCCTATGGACGTATTGGAGGCAATGCAAATGTACATTGAAACTGTTTGACCTGAGGTGTGGTCAGATATTTATATTTTCATAATTTTTCAATAAAGTATTTAATTTTCCATGTTTTTGTTTGCTTTGAGTTCTGAATTTAAAGTTTAGACACATCCTGGACTTTTGATGTTTATTTTAGAGTTCGACAACTGACCACCCAGACAAACAGACACACTGTCATATCCAGACAAACAGAAAGGTGGAACTTGGCTTCTGTGAAAAGCGGGGCTGGTTCTTTCTTTCTCAGAAGTTTTGTATCAGTGCTAGTTTGTTATGATGTTCTGCCAAGCGCCTCAGGGTGAGCTGCAGGTCACAGGAATGTGTGCGCTCAATGGTGCCAGCACTCTACTGCCAGCACTCTACTGGTCAACATCACAATCCCTCTACAGGTGCTCACTCTCTGTAAAACAGACACACACTCACCCATACACATAATCGCTCTCTCACACACACACACACACACACACACACACACACACACACACACACACACACACACAGCTGTCCCCACCCCTGTAGGTCCTATTTCACCTGCAGAGTGAGGCCTGGGAAGGGGAAGGCCTAATGCAGGCAGCCTGCTCCTTCTATTGGGTTATCCCTGAGATTTAGACGGATTAAGGGCAGGAAACTAAAGAGAGAGGAAAAAGGTTTTGTAAGAGAAGTGCAGGAAACTGGAAGTATAGGTCTTTTCAGGTCAGGTACTACTGGCTGGCAGAGGGGATGAGTGATTTGTCTCCAGAGAAGAGGGAGAACGAAGCGAAAGAGAAAGAACACGAGAGCCACAAATCTCATCGTCCTAGTGGGTGGGGACGATCAGTGATGCTGAGATGGCGCATGGGAGACATCGGACCATACGCCAACAGACTCAGAATACTCCATTAGAAACAAGGGCTCATTGTATCTTATTGGATGGCCCATGTACGAGAATAGCACTTACTTACTGCATTAGAACTTCAAGAGGGCACGCATTCAATTTGATCATGAATCATTTTTAGTGACAGCTAATCACTTGTTTCCACAGATGGACGTTTTTTAGTCCGAGGGCCCAGCCCTTTGGAGGGAGTTGTGTGTGTCTACAGGGAGTAACACAGAACAGTTTATTTTACTCCATTAATGTATGTGTAAGGGGTGAAACAGTAGGTTTTATTGTGCACTGGTGTTGCTGCACGACAGAGTAAGGCAGGTATAGGGGAGGTGAGACCTCCACTCTTTCAATCCCGCTAGACAGGCCTGTATGTTTCTTGGAGCGTACGCACTAACCACCATCCACAATCATAACATGCTACCGATCTCCTGGTCGACTCTTTGTTTGAACAAGTCCAATGTGGTCGGTCGGTGCCGTACGTTTGCAGTGTTGGACACAAGTGGTGCTGGAATGGCTACGTGAAACACAGAGAAATCAATGTCGGCGAGCAAGACGCCGCAACATCTCTATGCACACACACCGTTGAACATTTTCCAAAGGCTATAATATCCTCATAGGGTGAATTAGAATTGCAAAGTGCAAGGAGATTTTTGTGAGAAATGTGAGTCATGAATCTCTCAATCAATAGTGTCTCCCAGAATCAAAGTGACTCAAGACCACCACCTGGTGGTCTGAGCTCCAACCTCTGTTACTTGTCTCTCTAGACCAGGGATGGGCAACTCCAGTCATCGGGGGCCAGAGAGAGGTCCCACTTTTCCCCCATCCCTAGAAAACACAGGTTATTAAACTAATTGCGTTCTAAACTGAAAATCACAATTAGTTGATTATTGAAGCCAAGTGTGTTAGCTAGGGCTGGGGCAAAAGTGACACCAATCAGGTCCCCGATGACTGGCGTTACCCATCCCTGTTCTGGACAGACGGCTTGCCTCCCACAATGTACCAATGATCCATCTTAACACGTCTGGAAAGGAAAGGGGGGATACAAAGTCAGTTGTACAGCTGAATGCATTCAACTGAAATGTGTCTTCCGCATTTAACCCAACCCCTCTAAATCAGAGAGGTACGGTATGTATACAACGTCAGTTTGGCATAGAGGAAAGGGCGGCGTTGGTACATCCAGCTTTTTTAAGTCACTGCCTTATATGCTTCTTGCCCTATCTTAACATCCCCTGGACACATAGTAGCTGGTAAGACGGAGATCACAGAGGTTATTTTTAATGAGGGCGTTTTTGCTAGTGGCTAGTTTGCATCAACTACCTTCACTAAAACCACAGCAAAAGTTTTGCCTGCTAATGTTGTTTTCGATGTGTCTGCCTTGTGATTTGTTGGGAGAGTTGTCTGTCTGAAGAGGACCCTCCCGGAACAACCAAGAGAATTGCCATTAATCCCAGACCGAGTACTGTTGCTGCCCTAGATCTTGGATTTCGGTGACTGCTTTGTTACCTTCTTTGACATACCATGTCATTTTTGGCAAGTTAAATCAAGTGTAAACTGAGTTTGAAGCTTGTAGTATTAAAGTATCCATATTAGATCATTCTCATAACCCCTAACCTCTTATTATTTTTTTGTTTGAACAAGGAGATCCTTGGTTTGAAGTTGAACAGTAGAATAACCATGACGGAGCTATTTCTCATAGGCCAGGAAGGCTTTCCTGGTTAGTAGGCCGACTTGGCTTCCAGCTTAATCTCCAGTGGTAATGTAATAACGAACGCAGAGAGGAATCAAAGAGAGATCAGACAGGTGTGAACTCTCCACCTCTCTCTCTGTAATCCCCTCCACCACTTCAGACAAGATGAGGCCTTCAGCTAATTCCGCCCCAACCCACACATGCGAAGCCAGGGGCTCAAGAAAAAGAGAACAAATGCTAATAATGAGCAGTATTAGAGGAGGGAAAACAAAGGAAGAGATTAGAGGTTTTCTTTGAGGTAAAAAAAAAAACTTTCCTTTAATCTCCTGGAGATTTTCTTAGGTCTACATGATGTAAAACCAGCCTGAAGTGGAAATGTGTTGATCTGGATGAGGGCAGTTGAGAGAAAAGGCTGCAAAGCATTACAATACAGACTAAATGTGACTACGATAAATCATTAGAGCACTCGGTACAGTGGGTTACACAAAATGTCAATTGGATCATTTTGGTCATCGTTTAATTTCAAGTGTAATCATTGGATTTAGCAGCATTTTTTTGTTTATGAATGCGAAAGACAGTCCATGATCTGTGCTTCATCTATGTCTTCAGGGAGGACTCTGTGAATCCAATGACCCATCATTTTGAGTCTAAGGAGGCTAGCGTGCCAAGGTAACGATGGTCCATGACATTAGGAAACACTTAAGTTCTGAAGGCAGGACGATACTGTAAATCATTGAGGGATTTGTGGTTAGCTTGGAACCAATAGTGGTATCTTATCGTCATGGCAACCCCTTTTGTGGGGGTTGGATTCGAGCTGTGCTGGATGTAAGCTGAGATACGCAAAATTATTAAGTGTCCGAATTTGGGGTAAGGATGTGGATGTGTGCACAGCTGCACTCAAATCGAGCGGTATAGTAAATCAATCTTCAGGCTCTGTGCACCATTTTCTCTCCACCAGAGAGGTTGAGTTTCTCTGTGAGTAAGGTGAACCATGTTTGATTTACACTGGAATAATTGAACAGGAAGGCCTCCCACTCTAGGTGGTCGGAGGCTTTCACAGCCACTGTGTACTTCATGGTGTTTTAGAGTCTGAGTAGATCTATGAACCGATTTGTGTTCTGGCTTTAAAAATTAATATGGGTGAACTCTGCTGCAGACACATTGTCACTGATACAGAAACAAGGCCTCTATCACCCGTTGAACCCACAGGCAGAGAGAGGAGATGGAGAGAGTTTATCATGCCCATTGTGAAGTCCTACTGACCGTGTAGTGTTACACTGTGATGTCTGTGTGTCCAGCTTCAGATCCACTGGGCCTCAGTACTGGCTTTGACAGTAGCCAGCTGAGGAAACATAATATTTCAATCATTCATAATTAGCTCCTTCCCTTTACTTAATAACACGTGAAGACAAATGGGTTCCAAGAATTTTCTAAATGGAAACAGTTGGTTTGAAATGGGAGGCAGTGGCACATGGGCTTATGTTGTAGTACTCCCATCCTCTTTGACGATCATGTTCCCTCTCTCTCTTGCTCGCTAGCTCTCTCAAACGCAAATACACAGACTTCGGATACTTTCTTGTCTCTTTCCTTGATCTCTTTCCTTGATCTCCCTCCATTGTCACTATATTACACATGCATTCTAAAGTTGTTCTCTATAATCTCTCTACTTAGGTAAACATTCTCTGAAATATTTACCCTATACATTTCCTACCCCCATGTGTGTCTCTCTCTTTTTCATGCCCTTTGTGATTGGACTGAAAAAATGTCAATATTTATTACTTTGTACATTCTCCTCACAATACATGTATAACATGACTGTACATCTCAATACATACACCCAACAAGGAAATATTAATTCATCTTGCAAAGAAATAGCAATTGTGTTTTTCAGTTGAATAAATATATACACAGCATTTCACATCCATCCATTTAAAGGCTGAATCTGGTTTAGTCTCTAAAAAAAATACCATAATAATAATAATAATAATAATGCAAGTATTAGCCCAGCAGGATTGAAGAGCTGGATATTCAACTGATTGTCTTAAATGGAACTACTGTATTTTGAGCATTGATTGTTTGTGCATTTGGCCCCATGGCCACACAGAGAAATGACAGATTGCACCTTTAAAGACTCAAAATGGCTTTCCCTTCCCACCCCTCCAGAGGTATGTATCAGTTTCACTCCCTGAGTCTCTGGCTCAGTGTTGAGGCCCTCAGCCCAGTTTCTCCAGGGAACTGTGGAGTATCTTCAGGTCGTCTCTCATCTGGCCTAGGGCATGCTGGATCTTACTGGGCTGGTCCAGAACCTCCAGGCTGCAGGTGAATGGGTCGTACCGGACAGAGAAGGGCTGTTTGATGGACGACGAGTACCGCCTGCAGGTAGAACAATGAGGTTTTAAAACATTGGGTCCATATTTGCGAATAAGCAACCATTTAATTTTAAACAGTTTTTCTGGCACCAAATGCGTATCAGCCAATTCAAATCTGCGATTTACTTGCATGTGACAGAAAGCTAATGTCTGGGTAGCCATTTGACTTGATGTTCAGGAGTCTTATGGCTTGGGTGTAGAAGCTGTTTGAAGCCTCTTGGACCTAGACTTGGTGCTCCGGTACCGCTTGCCGTGTAGTAGCAGAGAGAACAGTCTATGACTAAGGTGGTTGCAGTCTTTGACCATTTTTAGGGCCTCCCACTGACACCGCCTGGTCGAGGTCCAGGCAGTGATGCAACCAGTCAGGATTTTAGATTAACTAACTTCAAAGTAATGACTGGGGACGTCGGGTTTGATACGAAAGCTTATTTTTGTAAGAATACTTGTTCATGTTACATTTAACAACAATTGTTTTGGTACAGAGCAATGCAGGTAAGATGCTGTCGGAAAGTCAGCTACAATCACTCGCACCTGCACATAATTGCCGCGTTATCACTCATTCCTCTCGCAAGGCATTCTGGGACTTGCAGTCAAAAAGCGTAATTCAACACAACCCAATACAATTACATATGCAAATAAATATAAAGAAATATATTTAGATACAGTTCAAAGAATAAACTTAAACATTAACTCAAACACATTAAAGTTACAACACAGGATGCTCTCGATGCTGCAGCTGTAGAACCTTTTGATGATCTGAGGATCCATGCCAAATCCTTTCAGTCTCCTGAGGGGGAATAGGTTTTGTCGTGGCCTCTTCACGACTGTCTTGGTGAGCTTGGATCATGTTAGTTTGTTGGTGATGTGGACGCCAAGGTACTTGAAGCTCTCAACCTGCTCCACTACAGCCCTGTCGATGAGAATGGAGGCATGCTCTGTCCTCCTTTTCCTGTAGTCCACAATCATCTCCTTTGTCTTGATCGCATTGAGGGATAGGCTCTTGTCCTTGCACCACAGGTCTCTGACACCCTCCCTATAGGCCGTCTCGTCGTTGTCCATGATCAGGCCTACCGCTGTTGTGTCATCAGCAAACTTAATGATGGTGTTGGAGTGGTGTTGATGTGAGCCATGACTAGCCTTTCAAAGCATTTCATGGCTACAGATGTAAGTGCTACAGGTTGGTAGTCATTTAGGCAGGTTACCTTAGTGTTCTAGGGCACAGGGACTATGGTGGTCTGCTTGAAACATGTAGGTATGACAGAATCGGTCAGGGAGAGGTTGAAAATGTCAGTGAAGAGACTTTCCAGTTGGTCAGCGCATGCTCAGAGTACACGTCCTGGTAATCCATCTGGCCCTGCGGCCTTGTGAATGTTGACCTATTTAAAGGACTTCCTCACATCGACTGCGCAGAGCGTGATCACACAGTCATGCGGAACAGCTGATGCTCTCATGCATGTTTGTGTTACTTGCCTCGAAGCGAGCATAGAAGTTATTTAGCTCATCTGGTAGGCTTGTGTCACTGGACAGCTCTCGGCTGTGCTTCCATTTGTAGTCTGTAATAGTCTGCAAGCCCTGCCACATCGGAGCCGGTGTAGTACGATTCAATCTTAGTCCTGTATTTATGCTTTGCTTGTTTGATGGTTCGTCGGAGGGCATAAGTGGGATTTCTTATAAACTTTTTTATAGACCGAGTCACTGGTGCTTCCTGCTTTAATTTTTGCTTGTAAGCAGGAATCAGGATAGAATTATGGTCAGATTTGTCAAATGGAGGGCTAGGGAGAGCTTTGTACGTGTCTCTGTGTGTGGAGTAAAGGGGGTCTAGAGTTTTCTTCCCCTCTGGTTGCACATTGAGCATGCTAATAGAAATGAGGTAAAACTGACTTAAGTTTCCCTGCATCAAAGTCCCCGGCCACTAGGACCGCCACCTCTGGATGAGCGTTTTCCTGTTTGCTTATGGAGGTATACAGCTCATTGAGTGCCAGCATTGGTCTGTGGTGGTATGTAGACCGCTACGAAAAATACAGATAAACTCTAGGTAGATAGTGTGGTCTACAGCTTATCGTGAGATACTCTACCTCACGCAAGCAAAACCTTGAGACTTCTTTAGATATCGTGCAACAGCTGTTGTTTACAAATATGCATAGGCCCCCGCCCCGTGTCTTACCAGACGCTACTGTTCTGTCCTGCCAATAGTGTATAACCTGCCAGCTGTATGTTATTAATGTTGTCATTCAGCCACGACTGAGGTGAAACATAAGATATTGCAGTTTTTAATGTCCCGTTGGTGCTTTCAGTACGACACATTTATTTCCCAACAATTGAATGTTAGCTAACAGTACTGATGGCAAAGGCAGATTAGCCTCTCGTCGCCTGATCTTTGCAATGTAAAACCGATCTCTTTACGCAAAATTTCAGTTTCTTTCTCCAGCATATGATGGGGATGAGGGCCTGTTTGAGTGGTTGGAGTATATCCTTCCCGTCCGACTCATTAAAGAACATTTCTTTGTCCAATTCGAGGTGCGTAATCACTGTTCTGTTGTCCAGAGCTCTTTTCAGTCATAAGAGACGGTAGCAGCAACATTATGTACAAAATAAGTTACAAACAATGGGAAAAACAAACAAAATAGCATGGTTGGTTAAGAGCAAATAAAACGGCGCCATCACAATTGTAGCTGGTCTCATCAGATAACATGGAACACATTAGCCCTATGCTAACCTCAAAAGATGGCACTTATATCCTGGCACAAATTCTTCATCAGTGTATCAAAGATCTTAAACTTTATATCCACCAACCAATGGCATTTCTTAAAAGAGGTCAACCCTGGCTAAAAAAGAGGGATATTTTAAACCTACAGGAAGAGAGAGGCCCAACTCTGCGGAAAATCTGTCTCCCTTCAGCAGGTGACATTTTTTTCCATTGTTTCACCCACCCAACAAGGAGTTTTTATATGGAAGTCAATGAATGTCGAATTTGGTCAACAAAAAAAGAGTAGCTTAATTGCTACTGGGGTTTATTTGATCAAATAAAAGAAGTTCCGTAACGCTTAAGTTATGAGTGTACTGATATACAGTGGGGCAAAAAAGTATTTAGTCAGCCACCAATTGTGCAAGTTCTCCAACTTAAAAAGATGAAAGAGGCCTGTCATTTTCATCATATGTACACTTCAACTATGACAGACAAAATGAGGGAAAAAAATCCAGAAAATCACATTGTAGGATTTTTAATGAATTTATTTGCAAATTATAGTGGAAAATAAGTATTTGGTCAATAACAAAAGTTTCTCAATACTTTCTTATATACTCTTTGTTGGCAATGACAGAGGTCAAACTTTTTCTGTAAGTCTTCACAAGGTTTTCACACACTGTTGCTGGTATTTTGGCCCATTCCTCCATGCAGATCTCCTCTAGAGCAGTGATGTTTTGGAGCTGTTTCTGGGCAACACGAACTTTCAACTCCCTCCAAATATTTTCTATGTTTAACTTCCTGATTGATGTCTTGAGATGTTGCTTCAATATATCCACTTAATTTTCCTCCTCATGAAGCTATCTCTTTTGTGAAGTGCACCAGTCCCTCCTGCAGCAAAGCACCCCCACAACATGATGCTGCCACCCCCGTGCTTTATGGTTGGGATAGTGTTCTCTGGCCTCCCCCTTTTCCCTCCAAACATAACACTGGTCATTATGGCCAAACATTTCTAATTTTGTTTTATCAGACCAGAGGCAATTTCTCCGAAAAGAACGATCTTTGTCCCCATGTGCAGTTGCAAACCATAGTCTGACTTTTTTTGTAGTGGTTTTGGAGCAGTGACTTCTTCCTTGCCTTGCTAAGCGGCCTTTCAGGTTATGTGGATATAGAACTTGTTTTACTGTGAATATAGACACTTTTGTACCTGTTTCCTCCAGCATCTTCACAAGGTCCTTTGCTGTTGTTCTGGAAATTGATTTGCACTTTTCGCACCAAAGTACGTTCATCTCTAGGAGACAGAACGTGTCTCCTTCCTGAGCCGTATGACGGCTGCGTGGTGAAGTCGGAAGTTTACATACACTTATGTTGTAGTCATTAAAACTATTTTTTCAACCACTCCACACATTTCTTGTTAACAAACTATAGTTTTGGCAAGTCGGTTAGGACATCTACTTAGTGCATGACACAAGTCATTTTTTTACAAACAAATTATTACACTTATAAATCAATGTACCACAATTCCAGTGGGTCAGAAGTTTACATACACTAAGTTGACTGTGCCTCAAAACAGATTGGAAAATTCCTGAAAATTATTTCATGGCTTTAGAAGCTTCTGATAGGCTAATTGACATAATTTGAGTCAATTGGAGGTGTACCTGTGGATGTAATTCAAGGCCTCTCTTCAAACTCAGTGCCTCTTTGCTTGACATCATGGGGAAATAAAAATAAACCCCCACAAGTCTGGTACATTCTTGGGAGCAATTTCCAAACGCCTAAAGGTGCGACGTTCATCTGTGCAAACAATAGTACGCAAATATAAACACCATGGGACCGACTGTAGATTAGTAGTACATCCTCCCCCGATTTAGATGGGGCTTAAACTCTTATGGGTTAAATTGAAATGTTCGCAAGTATGGACTCCGAGTGTCTCCTCACGTCATCTCATCTCTGTCATAATGATGTGTTAGCTAACACACCTGACTCCAATAATCAACTAACCATGATCTTCAGTTCAGAATGCAATTTGACTCAGCTGTTTGTGCTTGGGATGGGGTAAAAGTGTGACACCAGTCCGGCCCCCGAGGACTGAAGTTGCCCATCCCTGCTCTATGTCCATCCATACTCTGCTCATTCAGATTACCTTAAAATATTACAAAACGTAATATACTAATTACGAGTAACTCCTAAACAGCTGCCTTCAATCTGATTTGCTTCTGGGTCCTCAGATCCCCTGAGGTTCCCACTGGCTCCTCTCCAAAACCCCTGCAACACCGTGTCCAGGAGCGACAAGATCAACTCAAACCCAAATACACCACATATTTCCAGCGCTCGTGGTTAGAGCGCTGGACTAGTAACCGGGAGGTTGCAAGTTCAAATCCCTGACCTGACAAGGTACAAATCTGTCGTTCTGCCCCTGAACAGGCAGTTAACCCACTGTTCCTAGGCCGTCATTGAAAATAAGAATTTGTTCTTAACTGACTTGCCTAGTTAAATAAAGGTAAGATAAAAAAGTTACACATTTCCTGTGACGTGCTCACATATAGACATACACCACTTGTATGCATTGATGTACCTCATCTTAATCTTGGCATCCTCAAAGCTTTCTGAGACAAAGTAGACAGGTTGGAAAGTCTGGTCCTGGTAAGGCTGGATTGCTGTCTCCTCTGGGTTGAATGGCTTGTAAGAGAGATGGAAGTAAGAGATAAGTTATTGTTTTAGACTCCTTCAGAAATGATTAGCGGCATGTTATATAAAACAGAGATAATAAATGAGGAATTAGTCCCCTCTATCAGTACAATTCTACAGAGTACCAATGTAAAATACTACTCACAATGAGTTCTCCATATGAGGACAGGAGGCCGGCAGACCAGACTTTCCAACCTGTCTACTTAGTCTCAGAATGCCTTCACAGTTCCATTCTGCTTACACAGTCCAAACTCCACCGTTAACCAGTACAACTGTCAGAGGAATGACAACAAGTGATGAAGAAATGATAAGGCTCCATTTCACACATTAGTCAAATTATCAGATTGGTCAGTATTTTTTATTTCCACTAGATGGAAGCAAAGGTCCATTATTTGTAGTCCAACACCCAACCTTAATGTAGTACCTAATGTTTTATATCTGATTGGTAACTGCTTATTTTTAAATGAAAGCTCAAAGGTCAGCTCTTACGGTTGAGTCTCAATATCCTCGTCTGACGCTCCCAGTGAGGCAAGGCCAATTTCCTGCAAGTGACAAACAATTGTAAGTGTTGCGCACTGATAGGACAATTGATGTATTATTATAATGGATGTATTATTATAATGGATGTATTATTATAATGGATGTATTATTATAATGGATGTATTATTATAATGGATGTATTATTATAATGGATGTATTATTATAATTGATGTATTATTACTTCCAAGCATCATATGAACCATATTATAAGTCTAAATGTTTTTACCTGGGAAAACTGGGCAAATTCTTTGTCTACAAGCATAGGAATATGGCCGAGTAACTCGTGACAGCAATCTCTGAGAGGAAGCACAACAAGTGAATACATGAACCACATGAATCATACATATGTTATTATTTATGATCAGTTCAGTAAACATATTTTTATGACACACATTATTTCGAGTGATTCTACTATGTCAATGACACCATTTGACGTACGGCTCCGGGGAGTGCATGGGGTGCGGAGGCGTGGCGGATGTACCGGGTACACTGGAACACTCTGAAGGCCAGGCTAGCTAGAAAGTCTCTGGCGGAGAGTAGCCCTGTCACCGGACACAGCTGGAAGCCTGTCTCCTCTGGACAAACAAGAACACAGTGCTGGGCCTCACCTCTGAGGAAGGCAGAGACCTCTCGGAGCTGGGGGATACTGTCCTCTCCGTAGCCACACTCCCTCTCCAGCTGCTGCAGCCCACCCAGGAACTGTCTGCACACCAGGTCAGGGTAGATGGTCCTCAGGGTCTGGTACACCTCTCTCCTGTTAAATGACAGCAGCAGCAGAGTCATTAGAACACTGTCATTCCAACTCGACAGGTATATTGACTGTAGATTATTATCATTATGGAAGAAGTCTAGTATTACGGTATGATGTCCATCTCCAGTATACTATACATCAGCTGTTGTTCTCACCATGTGGCCACCTCCTCTTGTGTGTACTCCATTCTGGGTAATGGTTCCCCCCTTGTGGAACTGAGATGGATGAATCCATACATCAGTCATTCCTTTACCAATGCATTTCTACAATGGCATGCCTTTGGTCCAATGATGCAGTGCTGGCACCTAAGAGCGACTGACTACATGGGAATATCCTTTTTTGAAACGTGAAAATGATGGTATCAATTTACTGTTTGTAATTCGCTGAAGCAACTTATTTTTCTGTATTCTGGATCACTGAATCCCTGTAAAAGGAATCATAACATTTAGGCAGCCATGACATTTTTAGTTTGTTATCCTTTTTGATAGTTGAGTATTATTGCTAACAATTCAATGAATTATGCAAGTATTGTATCAATGCCATATAAATAGCAGCCTAGCTATATTGCTAAGTTAAACATATACACCAACTGGATGATCCTGGTCCATATCTGGGTCATATTTCGTTATCAACAGGTTGCATTTATCCAGATCTCTGATCTTTCTGGGGAACCAGGGAACTAAAACAAGGAAACAGGAAAATATGTCAGAGCATAATTATTTCACACAATTTAAATGATTAGTTGTTATTTTATTCTAAACGATAATAAATCAAATTAAAATCAGAAAAACGTTACTATTATTAGAAACGTATGATTATTGTTTCATTCAAATGTTATTATAACCCTTTTCCTCTGTACGTCGTCGGCGACTCTCTTGAGTGAGTTGATGAAGATGTCTGTGTCTGAGATGTGCACTTCACACCTCATAAAGAACTCCAGATCATCACAGCCACTGTTCTTAGACTTCCTCCCTGGTCGGCTCTCAATATGCAGAAGCTTGGCTTCAAACGTCTGAATGCATGGTAAAGACATACATATCATATTTAAGCAAACACATTTATATTTGATCAACTTGTTTCGATGCGGTAGACCTGATTTTATTGAAGCTCTCCATCTGCAACTCCTATCTAATGATGAACATGTTTTCCTTACCTCAAAGACTTTGCCAGTTTTAAAGAATCCTGCATTCTTCTCATGGCTGAGTGCGAAAAGAATGTTCAGTGTCAAGGTTCCTTCCTTTTCCTCAAACACAACGTTTTCACCGCCCCGCGATGGGTCAGGGGACGATGAACAGCTGGCGCGCTCTTTCCGGGCATCTTCGATCAGACTTCGCTTTCTGCCGACGAACGGAATGTTTTGCACCACACTCTCCGTCTTCGTTGAACTTCTGGCGATTTGTCGTAGACTGTCTTAAAAATAATATTGCAGAGTTGCTATGATTTGTTTGATCGAATAGTCTATATAGGCCTATTCCCGGATACTAAGACTCGCCGAGGCACAGCGGTTTTTGAATATGTGCCATCAGCAGAGAGACAGGTTTATATCCCAGTGCTCACATAATTATTTATGGAAATGAGTTATGCAAATGCACACGTTTGAGTTTTAGGTGTTATGCGTCATAACAGCCAATCAATCACCTTTTAATGGAATAAAAAATAGCCGATGAAAGCACGTATACGCCTAATATATTGAGAAATCAAATGTTTTGTAGCCTACAAAATAAGATGATGAATATTGAGTTTTACCTACATTTATCCTAGGCTATATATTTGTATTTCCATTGTAACAGATGCAACAGGTCATTGTGTAAATTTCTTTTCCCCCTGACTTGGGATGCTCTCCAAGGTGCTGAAACGCACTTTGACAGACTAACACAAAATATGTTCTCACAACCAATTACAGCCTAATTATAATAAAACATATATAATAATAACAATAATTATTTTGAGAATTGATCTGAAAGAACCTTTTTTAGCACACATTTATTTGGCAAGTTAATAATAACACATGTTCATGCATATTATACAAACAAATGTGACAGTAAAGAATGGAAAAACATTCAATCATTTGGATGAATCGGAATTCAGGATATAATCAAACACATTCGCTAATAAAATGCTGGACATACACATTGTATTTCGTTATTGTGTTATATAGGCCTAGCTATTTATAGCATAATGCAAAGATTTATGTTTGCCATTTGCCATTTAACCACCACCTATAGATAGAATACTTAAGTACGAATTAGATCATCGTCAAAGCCTGAGCTAATAGTCCTGGAACAGCACTATTCCAATGTAATCCGTCTCAGCTGGTTACAGAAAGTTACATCGGTTAACCTATCAACACAGTAATGGCGGTGTTGGAATTATAGAACATACTGAAAAATGTATGATAAAATAATACTTATTTTAAAGTTAATACTTGTTTTATGTAACTTCGTATTTTCAATGATTGACTAATTTTCCGATGTGCCATTTTCATTGGCTAGTTGTATGCCTCTCTGTGTGATTCATTGAGAGAGTGCTACTCTAATAATGACTACTCCAATTAAAATGTTCTACTTAAAATGACTAGCGTCTGGGTTGCAGTATGTATTTATGAATAATTTATTTAAAGATGAAGCAGAATGCAGTAGATTTTATAATGGACAAGCACACAGATTATAAGTGGAAAGAGTATAATGGAAATCTACAAGATTAATGAAATCATTGAGATTCTATCATTGCACACATCAGTATTGAAGTTGGTCTCCTTACTCCATCTTCCGCAGGGCATTGCACAAGATCCCAATTTCCCCTAAAAACAAAAGCAACATGATCAAATTAGGTAGTTCATGTCTAGAAGATTAAGAAACATTCAATTCCAGTAGGAGTTGGACAACCATACAGATATTGTCTTTAATTCAATTAAACTATGTTTTCAATTTGTAAAGGGCAAGACAAAAATAAATCCTAGTGTGGTCTTCTGTAGCTCAGTTGGTAGAGCATGGTGCTTGCAATGCCAGAGTACTCGGTTTAATTCCCAGGACCACCCGTATGTCAAATGTATGACTGTACGCCGCTTTGGATAAAAGTCTATGCTAAATAGCATATATTACATACAGTATATATAAATTACAATTGGTAGAAAAGCTCATTTGAATCAATTTCTAATAGTACTTGATGTTTGTATTTGCATAAGGGGTTATTGAGAAGTTAGTTTTGTGAGGACTCCATAGAAATGTCACACACCACTGATGTTGTCAGCCAGGTTTCTCAGCTGCTGGGTGTTATCCAAGACTTCAATGCTTTGGGTGTACGCATTGTAGCGCACTGAGAAAGGCCTGGGGATGGTGTCGGCAAATTTCCTGTATAAAGAGTCATAACATAGGACTTTCAATTGAAAATGTAAACGTATATATTACGATATAAAGATCCAGAGAGTTCCGAAGCAATTACAGTGAATTAATATGACATAATAAACGTTTAATATTGTGCAGCTGTTAAATATTACCTGACTCTCTCTTTAGCGTCGTCAAAGCTCTCTGCAACAAAGTAAATGGGCTGGAACTCAGTGATTGGGTACTTCTGGAGGCTGGTCTTTGCAGGGTCAAATGGTTGAATCTTGGGCTTGTCTGTCAAACAGTACTGTAAAACCAATTCAAAACAGTCAAATGTTATTCCAGAGTTGACAATACCCACTTATGGGAGATGTACCACTGTCATGAATCAATCTACAATGAGCAGAATCCAAGTCCTCTCTTGGTGTTTTGAGGTCACGGACCACAAGCAGTGTGCAATTTCTCAATGATATTCTGTGCCCCGTGAGCCTGGGTAGCAGTAAACAGGAAGTGCAGTGTGAATGGCGTCCTGCTGTGATATGTCTCAGCTAACTGCTCATCCTCAGATGACAACGTCTGATGTAACTGGTGACTTAAGATATGAATTCTGTCTCTGCCCCCTACTTCTCCAGTGAACCACTAACCCACTCCTCACCAGTTTCCCCCAGTGACACATTTAGCCTGAGCCCTGGGTGGACCACTAACAAACTGATTGACAGCTGTGTCGCATTAGTGGAAACCAAGATTGGTATCAGGGCAGGTCTGACGGTTTTGACGAGTAGAAGTTACTTTTCGTAGCAGGTTAGGAGAATTTACCTGTCAGGTTTGGAAAATTAGGTTAAGATTAGGGTTAGTTAAAATGCTAAAACTATCCCCGACGTGACTCGAACATATCTAGCTAAAACCAGGTCTGCCCTGAGAAGTCTTTGTTTCCACTAATGCGATGCTGCTCTCTGGCAGCCCACTGGGCTACATCATATGGATATGTCTATATTAGAACTGCAGGAAGGAGGCCTGCGCACGTGGGCATTAAACAGGACATGAAAGACACCCTCGTAAAAATAGCCACTATGCTAAATTAATTGTTCCACTGTGGCTGCTTCTAGCATCCATTTATCATTGTAAGTCGCTTTGGAAGCTGTAAATGTAATGTAAATACCTGCAGCTCTCCAAATGATGAGAGAAGCCCGGCTCCATAGGCCTTGATCTCAGAGCCCTGCTTGCAGAGGCCAAACTCCACTGTGAACCAATAGACCTGTGGACAGACATACAAGGGCTCGTCACATATTCAATAGTTTTGTATTCCCCTGGTATCAGGAGTCGGCTGTAGTTGATGTTGTGAGACGTCTGACATACTTACAGTAGCAAGCCTCTCAATGTACTCGTCGGGGGCACCCAGGGAAGCCAGACCGATTTCCTGTTCAGAACAGCGTCAAATAAATCATGCTATTGTCTATATTTGCATCAGGGTATTGTGCTGTTACACAGATGAAAGCGTTCTACAGGAGCAATACCAATGTTAGAGGAAGACTGGCATATTCAGTACAGTTGCACGGCATTCTCCTCAATCCTCAACATTATGACTAGCATGACTGTGTTTGAAGCAGATCTTTAAAATGGTGCCCTTTTTCACGCCAACAATGGATAGTTCTCTTAAGTTATGATACCAGCAGTGGATAAAGAACGTTCATCTCCTCTTGTGTTCTTTACCTGTGAGAATTGGGCAAAGGTGGGGTCAGCAAACAGAGGAACATGGCCCAGGAGTTCATGGCAGATATCCCTGTGGAGAGATGTAAGTCAATGACTGTAGAACATATTCAACTATGTACAACTGGTCCCAAGGTGGGATGTGACACATCTATAAAGGCATGGACACACCGGTGGCATTTGCCGGCCGAAAGTACTTAACAGGGTGCCGGCTGTAATTTGCAAACTGAGTACAAACCGATTCTACGTGTAGGAAATGACTGAAATCGGACGGTCTCTAAAACATACCATGGCGAACGAGCGAGTAATTTATGTTTTTTCTCCTTAAAATGATGAGGGTGACACTCACGGCTCAGGTGTGTACATGGGCTTGGATTGGTGACGAATGTACTGTGTAGAGTGGAAGACTCGGAAGGCCAGACCAGCCAGGAAATCCCGAGAGGAGAGCAGGCCAGCCACGGGGCGCAGTCGAAAACCTGTGCACGCTAAAACAGAGAGGAAGGGAGGGTACCATGTCAGTGTATGTAGGACGCTGATAGAAGCAGAGGAAGTGGGGTACTTAGGCACGATCGGTTGTCTTTACACTGCAGGTAGCGTGAGATGTCCTCCAGCTGGGGGATGTTGTCCTGCCTGTAGCCGCAGTACTGCTCCAGCAGGGGGAACACACGGTTGTGCTCGCGGCAGGCGTGCGTGGGGTACAGAGTCTTCAGCTCATTGAACACTGTGCTCCATGTGGCCTTCTCCTCTGCTGTGTACTCCACCTTGGGAATGACCTGGCCACTGAAACAGAGAAACACACGGTTGTTAACACACACCTGTGTACAATATGTTCTTATATACACAGACACACAGTCCCTATTTGTTGAGGGAGGACTAGGAGGATAGATGGGTGGGGGGGGGATCAGTTAGTGGATTCACTTCATTATTCTGCCAAGGTATCGCTGCCATGTCAATCTGAGCGTCCTGTGAGGGCGTTTTCATTGGGGCTGGCGCTCTCTGTAGTTCCTGGGAATAATGAAGTCTCAATTATGCGAACAAAGCTAGAGGCTTCAAATCCACCACTGTCCCCTCTGTAATTTGTCCCCTTTTGTTTGTGGTATTTTCAGTAAAAGGCAAAGCGGGGAATGAAATGAGGCTGGAGGAGAGAGCCATAGATCACTTCTAGTAGGTTCTAGAAGCTCTCCACCTCTGCTGTTGTGTAAAAGAGAAAAAAAATTATATTCTGGATTGATAGTTACTGTCTGTAGTTGTAGGCAATGTCGGCAAACTCCTTCCTCCTGGTTCTGTACACTGGGTCTGTGAAGCCCTGGAGTGAAAGACAGGAGTAATCAGTGTTAGATCTTATAATTGATCACTGCCTGGCCCTGTATATAGTGTGTAAATCCTCAGCTAGGACTACTTGGACTCTTTGACAGCATCATACTCTCCCACTCTGCTGAGAGCCCTGGCTGGAAACACATATTCAAATGAGGCCTTTGTAGAATGTATGCTGCTCATGAGGAATACATTTCACTTTATAGGCATGGCAAAAGGGAGCAATTACCTATAATTATAGGGGCTCAATTAAAGCAATGACATCAATTTGGGGCCCTAGAGAGTTTCCATTAGAATAGATAACAGAGTGGGGACTGTCGTCGCGATTTGAATCTTTCATAAAATACACGTGTGGGTGCACATGTATACACACACGTACCTACGCATGTACATACACCCACATAAATCAAATTAAATTGTAATCGTCACATGCTTCGTATAACAACAGGTGTGGACTAACAGTGAAATGTTAACTTACGGGCCCTTCCCAACAATGCAGACACACAGACAATACAAAGCAGACACCCAGTACACAGTGTGTAGGATGTAAACAGACAGTAATAAATGGTTGATCCTTACAGGGTGATCAGAATCCAGCTCAGATCCGTAGCTCAGAATCTGGTTGGCAAAGCGATCCAAGTCCTGGATGTCATTGGGGAACCATGGAACTGTGGGACGGGGGAATCTCCTCATTACCCAGTTCAGGTGAATATGACAAATAGATATATACATGGCCAAAACAGACCAGAGTAAAACCAGTCAAAACAATGGTGCACAACTTCTTGAGATGTAGAAAACTACAATTTAGTGTTATTTACAATTGTCTGTAGTATATCTGCCTTGTGTTCAATGTCCAATTCCAAAATGTAAATTGATTGAAACAAGTGAAGCCCAAATGAATATTGATGTGGATGGCCTTGTGGGGGTTTTGCCTGCAGGGTGCGTTTGTATTGGGATAGAACACTATCCAGTAACCATGTTGACAGTGAACAGAGCACCAGAGGAGGTCACCCATTGGCTCATTTATGACAGTTAGAAGTACTGGACATCAACCATTAATCTAAATCGAGGCCGTGTGGTCCAGCCTGAGGCTAGGGGAACAATGGGATCCCACCAGACTCCTCTCAAAACAGCCTGTCTCCATCTCAGACCATAAATATCTCTAATATCCCCCAATGACACATTAACCTGTCGCCCTGTCCAGTAGACCATAGGGCTAGACAGAGGGGGCTGAGTACAAGGGCTGCTGGCTTGGTGGTGGCCCTGTCTATCTCCGCCTGTCTGTCTGTCCGGGATGAGCGATGGCCCTGTTAGGGTTTCCCTCCTCTGGGTCTGTGATAGAGACAGTCTGTTCTGTGACAGTCGGTGACACTGGGCTCCTCTGTTTGCAGTCAGGCCAGTTGGTACCCAGTAACTAAACTAATGTCATTGTGGAAACAACTAATAAAGGAGGCTGGATGTGAGGGACAGGCCATCCGTCTCCGCGGCGACGCTCATGGCCTCATTAGACAGTCTGGCTGGTGGCCTGCTAAAGCGCCACCCAAAGTTCAGATCATATGACACACACACACAGGCTTTGTCTACTTCCCCCTTCTCCCACCTAGACACAAATATATCATCACATAATTATTGTTAAGTACACTTAAAATAATGATTTAATAGTCATGATTTTAATCAGTCATGGTTTTTAATACTTTTAGTCATGGTTTGTAATATGTTATATACTTATCTAGATTTATTATTAATTGATAATATACTTCTGTATTCCAATTAATTCCAAGTAATTCTGTATTCCAATTCCAAATTTTCCTAATTAAAACGTGTTGACGAGGATTGGAATTAACTCCAACGCTGATACACACACCTGTGTCCTTCTGTTTGTTGCGTGAGAGCTCGTGCACGTGGCCACTGATCTCGGTGCGCAGGCCATCGATGACCTCGTCCAGGGACTTGGAGTAGCTGGTGTCCACGCTGATGAAGAACTCAAACTCCTGGTTGTTCAGTCGCGACGGGCGAGACTCGATGTGCATCAGGTTGATGCCCTTCTCCTGTTGAGTCAGAGACAGAGGAGAAGCCATGTAGCTCTGTAAATCCTGTGTGACAGCTGGGTGGTTCAATCCTGCTATTAGTTGTAGTACATCACTTTATTTATTTTGTTTTTGTGTTTTTGTATCTTTAACCTTAAAAGCATTATTGGGTTACTGAAATATTATTGGCAATAAAAGTTAGGTTACATTTTTGAAAAACGACTTTATAAACCTGTGATTCAACTCATGACGATCCAAGCACTGGAAATATTGTAAGTGGACTTAGCATACCGCTAGAGGGCGCCAAGTGCACATCCAAACGGTGGTCATTTGACAAGCTTTGTGGAGTCGACCATGCCCTTAGGACAGGACAGCACAGCACAAAACAATCATCCAGCTAATGCACTGTGGGCTGGATGTTATAGAACCGACTAGAGCCAGGACGTGGGCTGTGGTATCATTGAAAGGGCTTGCACAACAACATGCAGCATTTTTATCAATGCCGTCACATCTTTGAACTCATTCGGTCTACTTTTTGCATCTCTATAAAATTGCCACTTAACACCAGAGAATATTTTCCAGATTATGTTCATTTTGGATGGGATTCGATGTGTGCATATACATATCTATGCATTTCAATATCAACTGTACATCTCAATATCAATTGTAGTTTTTGGCCCATCCGGAGAAACATGCAAATCTATAATGGTTAATTATTTAAAAAATTTGGTTTGGTTTTGTAACTGTGGGGAGCAGAAAGGGAGTAGAACCATCTCTGACTGCCATAGGCCCAGTAGAGAGGCGGGGTCAGGTGGCACACAGTCCCATTCCCCCTCACTCTCCTCTCTCTTCTCCCCTCACTCTCGTCCCTCGCCCCCCGCCCTCCCCCTCCCCCTCTCTCCATCTCCATCTGGATCCCATTCTCCAGACTTGGGCTCTATGGAAACCATATGGATCTGCTGTTGTTTCAACATACAACAGCACTTAGTTACATAACAACCCCCCCATGGCTGGCCTAGCATCGCTCTGCATACTTTACATCTGATGTGCCGTTATTGACTCCTTGTGGTGTCAGTGAGTTTGTTTGCCCTGTTTGTTAGGTCTCTGTCTGTGTGTTTTAGTTTAGGCAGTTAGTTTAGTGTTTCCTTTGTTGTTGACAGTAGATCAGTACTGCAGTGTTATTCTAGTATTCATCTTTATTTATTATTTGTATTTTTTTTAATAAATGTTTAAAACATACAATATACTTGCAGTGAAACCGCTCAACAACTACATCACATTAGTTATCTAACAGACCCCCATCCAGAGCGACACACAGAAGCAACCGGGGTCAACGCCCTGCTCAAGGGCACGTTGACAGATCTCCCACAAGGTCAAAAAACAGGGTCCTGAAACCCCCCAAAATAGCGAAAATCCATTTCCCACCCCCAAGAACCCCATAATATTAATCTTACAGGGAGCCTGACCAGGCTTATCTAGGGCAAAATATGCCCCCCCAGTTTATATGGACGCAGGGCCTATATGGGCTGGCATATATTATATATATTGGATAGATTTGTGTACTTCCTAGGGATGTCCCTATGCTCCTGGTGACTTTTGAAGTGGAATGAATGTCTACCACAAGGCCTTGCGTGAGTGGCATTAACACTACCCGTGCCCTGGCTGGGCTAAGGCCTTGGTCCGGTCATAACAAGCTCACTGATGCTAGGAATTGACTCCTCACATGTCATCCAACCCACATCACATGGGCTGGCGTTTCAGAGGGATAAACAGGGAGTTACTGTAGCTGGGGACTGGAACTGCATAGGAGGACTTCTTGACTCCAAATGAATCCTGTAAATGTACATGGGTATGAATGATGCTGGTTATGCAGCTGGTGATGTGGATATATGGAGCCAATGTAAACGTTTCCTTTGCATTCAGTCCGTCCTACTTGAGCTGTCATTTTCAGGTTCTCACATTCAAATGATCATGGTTTCTACTTGGATGCCTTCGATGTTTCACTACACATACATGAATAAAGCCATGTCTTCCCACTGATGACTGAGAGGTGCCCTACGGGGGGGGCCAACTGGTGTTGCTGAGTACAGTGGAGTCTGGTCAGTCCTGGGGAGAGGGCAGGGACATGTTGATGGTTTTAAGGGTAACGTGACCTGTTTTTATAGAAAAGGAGGGTGTGGATGCTGGGATGTGATTGGACTAAAACTGGGTCTGATGGTGGGGAGGTTTGGGGTTTTACAGGGAGATGGGGGTGGAGTAGGGGGTGGATCTGGGGAATGAGAGCTCATAGGTCCAGAGGAGCTTCTCATGTTTACAACTGCATTTAGAGTACAGCACGTGGAAGATACTTATTGATCTCACACATCTCCACAAACACGCATTAAGAGTTTTTGTTTTACTTTGTGTTTTACTCCATTTAAAAAAAAAACCATCTGTAGTGGAGAGTGGGGTAAGTTGAGCCATTATTTACATTCAGCATCACTACATCAAGGGAAATATAGTATTCTTTCTAACAAAGATATCTACATATTTCAGGATGGTGTGTATCCCTGGAAATAATCAGATTCATGACAGTTTTGAAAACATAGCTTGCCCCCCATAAAAGCGGTCTCTTGGCACAACTTACCCCATGTAAATTGAGAATTGGGACAGGGGAGGGTTGGGAATTGGAACAGGGGAGGTTGAGAATAGGGACAGGGTTGGTTGAGAATAGGGACAGGGTAGGTTGAGAATAGGGACAGGGAAAGTTGAGAATAGGGACAGGGTAGGTTGAGAATAGGGACAGGGTAGGTTGAGAATAGGGACAGGCTAGGTTGAGAATAGGGACAGGGTAGGTTGAGAATAGGGACAGGGTAATTTGAACATCTTGGCCATGTTCTGTTATAATCTCCACCCGGCACAGCCAGAAGAGGACTGGCCACCCCACATAGCCTGGTTCCTCTCTAGGTTTCTTCCTAACTTTTGGCCTTTCTAGGGAGTTTTTCCTAGCCACCGTGCTTCTACACCTGCATTGCTTGCTGTTTGTGGTTTTAGGCTGGGTTTCTGTACAGCACTTTGAGATATCAGTTGATGTACGAAGGGCTATATAAATACATTTGATTTGATTTTATTTGAGAATAGGAACATGGTAAGTTGAGTGACAGTGTCCTGTGACAGCGGGGGATGGGGATGGAAGGTCAATGTTGAATTCATGGAATGGGGATGTGGTATATTGTGTATTTAACTGTATGCCTACATTCAGATATAGATCTCTCTGTTCAATATCACTAACCCTTCCATTTCTTGACCAGTTGTCTGGGACAGAGATGTTGTTTCCATGTACCAATTTGTGGGCAAGTTCTTTTGAGGCTACTAAGCCCATGAAACTGGTCTGCAAGCTCAGCCTCCATGTCATCAGATAAGACCTCGTGTTCCTCTGCTACTCTGTCATCGCCTCTCTTTCACAAAGGTACATGTTCGTTTTCTTTTCTTGTCAATGTACCTCTTCAGTGGAATTCAGTCTATTTTCTTCATCTATTTCTGCTGATTAAACGGACTTCTTCCCCTCTCTCACTCTGTTGGCTGCTCTCTCACTCTGTTGGCTGCTCTCTCACTCTGTTGGCTGCTCTCTCACTCTGTTGGCTGCTCTCTCACTCTGTTGGCTGCTCTCTCACTCTGTTGGCTGCTCTCTCACTCTGTTGGCTGCTCTCTCACTCTGTTGGCTGCTCTCTCACTCTGTTGGCTGCTCTCTCACTCTGTTGGCTGCTCTCTCACGAACCTCAGGGGGGCTAGACCCCATGATTGCTTTACATTTGTATACACGGGACATGATGATGTCTGCTCTGTAACAATGCAAATGCAATATCTTGAGTTCATATGCATGACACATTGCAGGCATATTATGCATAAAACGGACCAAAATGAATCATTTGTATGGAGTATGGTAACCATTGGCTCTTCTTACCCCATGTCCATTTTCTCAACTTACTCCAAGGCAAATATTTTGACTATATTAGCCAACATAGCTACAAGGAAGATCTTTCAAGCAAGGTTTAGGATGTCATATGAAGCTTATAGAGACCCCAACTGATGTATAAAACCATCTACTTTGGTTTAGATACAAGCATCATGAAACATAGTAACACATTAAATGACTTTTGTTCTGTTTTTTGGACCTAACTTACTTGCCACTTTTTCCATGTGGTTTGTTCCTTCACAGACTCCATGAAATGATGACCTCTTCCTAAATATGTGGTCAGATTATTCATTTTGACTCAACGTACCCCGCTCTCCCCTACAAGTGAGGCACAAGACCATCCAATTCTGTTTCGACGACTAGGACATCAAACTTCGATAGCACTTCATCGTCGAAGGTTAAACAATGAATGTGTTGCCCAACAGTCCTGACTGCGTGCTACGAAGTACATAGTTACTTCAGTCAACACAACATTTTTTTTAAAGAATGTACCTTGGTGCGGGGTCAACTGTTCCTGGTGGCAACAACACAACATGGTTAAATGAACGCAGTAGCCATAACTGGTGACCATATTGGGGTCTGATGGGAGTCTTCCAGTCTGTTTGGCTATTTCAAAAACAGAAACCTCAGCCTGCATCGTGGATCAAAGAGCGGCCTGGAACGATTGTGTACACAGCTGCTCCCATAGATATCTAAGATAAAGATGTCATCACACTAACAGTTACCATAGAGCCGTAAATCTACACTGTCGGGCTTACATCCCCTCAACTCTAAATTCAGTAACCTACATTAAGAACGTTGGCTACTGATACAGTACATTGGGCAACCAACACATTGGACAAAGACGTCAGATCAACACCCACATTTGGGTTAATATTTGATTGAGTTGTCAACAAACTCAAAATATTTCAAATAAACCAAACCTTGAACTCTGGTTGAAAGGTCTTGGGTTAAAATGATGCAAAAATGTTCAACATGTACAGTGGGGCAAAAAAGTATTTAGTCAGCCACCAATTGTGCAAGTTCTCCCACTTAAAAATATGAGAGAGGCCTGTAATTTTCATCATAGGTATACTTCAACTATGACAGACAAAATGAGAAAAAAATCCATAAAATCACATTGTAGGATTTTTTATGAATTTATTTGCAAATTATGGTGGAAAATAAGTATTTGGTCAATAACAAACGTTTTTTCTCAATACTTTGTTATATACCCTTTGTTGGCAATGACAGAGGTCAAACGTTTTCTGTAGGTCTTCACAAGGTTTTCACACACTGTTGCTGGTATTTTGGCCCATTCCTCCATGCAGATCTCCTCAAGAGCAGTGATGTTTTGGGGCTGTTGCTGGGCTACACAGACTTTCAACTCCCTCCAAAGATTTTCTATGGGGTTGTGATCTGGAGACTGGCTAGGCCACTCCAGGACCTTGAAATGCTTCTTACGAAGCCACTCCTTCGTTGCCCGGGCGGTGTGTTTGGGATCATTGTCATGCTGAAAGACCCAGCCACGTTTCATCTTCAATGCCCTTGCGGATGGAAGGAGGTTTTCACTCAAAATCTCACGATACATGGCCCCATTCATTCTTTCCTTTACACGGATCATTCGTCCTGGTCTCTTTGCAGAAAAACAGCAGCAAAGCAAGATGTTTCCACCCCCATGCTTCACAGTAGGTATGGTGTTCTTTGGATGCAACTCAACATTCTTTGTCCTCCAAACACGACGAGTTGAGTTTTTACCAAAAAGTTATATTTTGGTTTCATCTGACCATATGACATTTTCCCAATCTTCTTCTGGATCATCCAAATGCTCGCTAGCAAACTTCAGACGGGCCTGGACATGTACTGGCTTAAGCAGGGGGACATGTCTGGCACTGCAGGATTTGAGTCCCTGACGGCGTAGTGTGTTACTGATGGTAGGCTTTGTTACTTTGGTCCCAGCTCTCTGCAGGTCATTCACTAGGTGAATGTGTGGTTCTGGGATTTTTACTCACCGTTCTTGTGATCATTTTGACCCCACGGGGTGAGATCTTGCGTGGAGCCCCAGATCGAGGGAGATTATCAGTATGGCTTCCATTTCCTAATAATTGTTCCCACAGTTGATTTCTTCAAACCAAGCTGCTTACCTATTGCAGATTCAGTCTTCCCAGCCTGGTGCAGGTCTACAATTGTGTTTCTGGGGTCCTTTGACAGCTTTTTGGTCTTGGCCATAGTAGAGTTTGGAGTGTGACTGTTTGAGGTTGTGTACAGGTGTCTTTTATACTGATAACAAGTTCAAACAGGTGCCATTAATACAGGTAATGAGTGAAGGACAGAGGAGCCTCTTAAAGAAGAAGTTACAGGTCTGTGAGAGCCAGAAATCTTGCTTGTTTGTAGGTGACCAAATACTTATTTTCCACCATAATTTGCAAATAAATTCATTAAAAATCCTACAATGTGATTTTCTGGATTTTTTTTCTCATTTTGTCTGTCGTAGTTGAAGTGTACCTATGATGAAAATTACAGGCCTCTCTCATCTTTTTAGGTGGGAGAACTTGCACAATTGGTGGCTGACTAAATACTTTTTTGTCCCACTGTACGTGTTATGACAGCTATCCATAGGGATGCAATGGTATTATTTTGATTCTGAAATAATGTAGAAACAATGTTGAGTGACACTACTTTTTGCCCAGAGGTAGGGGGAACCTACTGCACCCACCTAAAGCCTGGGACCTTAATGATACATTATGTAAAAACCTTGGGGTAGTCCTCCAACTCCTTCACACCCTGCTGGAAACTCTCCACTAACATTTGGCTAGTTAAATGTTCATGTAAATTCTGCCCCAGGGAAATGTCCAGTATTCATACTTCATGGGGGTGCAGTAGTTACCGTACAGTGCATTTACTGGTAGCATCCAATGGTGGAGCATTATTTTCCATTTCCTTGGCCTCTGTTGCAGGAGCCTGCGTGGAGATTGAACAAGCTGGTCTATTTGTATGAGAGAGCCTGTTCCAATTGGACACAGAGCTGTACACATTAAAACACAGCAGGCCCTACGGTAGGATATACTCCTACTGGGGGGAACTATGTACTGTATTCAGCCAGACACGGGTCCTTCACTGGGGCAGGTACCCGGATGCAGGAGGATGGTCAGTGACCTCGAACATCTGGAGCTAACTGGAAACATGCTGTCTTAAGAAGCGCGTTTGGTTGCGTACCTTGTAAATTCTTACATGGGAGGAGAGAAGGGAAACGAGGGAAGGTCTGGCTAACTCAGTGTGAAGCCCTGGCCTACATGGAGGGAGAGAAGGGAAACGAGGGAAGGTCTGGCTAACTCAGTGTGAAGCCCTGGCCTACATGGAGGGAGAGAAGGGAAACGAGGGAAGGTCTGGCTAACTCAGTGTGAAGCCCTGGCCTACATGGAGGGAGAGAAGAGAAACGAGGGAAGGTCTGGCTAACTCAGTGTGAAGCCCTGGCCTACATGGAGGGAGAGAAGGGAAACGAGGGAAGGTCTGGCTAACTCAGTGTGAAGCCCTGGCCTACATGGAGGGAGAGAAGAGAAACGAGGGAAGGTCTGGCTAACTCAGTGTGAAGCCCTGGCCTACATGGAGGGAGAGAAGGGAAACGAGGGAAGGTCTGGCTAACTCAGTGTGAAGCCCTGGCATACATGGAGGGAGAGAAGGGAAACGAGGGAAGGTCTGGCTAACTCAGTGTGAAGCCCTGGCCTACATGGAGGGAGAGAAGGGAAACGAGGGAAGGTCTGGCTAACTCAGTGTGAAGCCCTGGCCTACATGGAGGGAGAGAAGGGAAACGAGGGAAGGTCTGGCTAACTCAGTGTGAAGCCCTGGCCTACATGGAGGGAGAGAAGGGAAACGAGGGAAGGTCTGGCTAACTCAGTGTGAAGCCCTGGCCTACAAGGAGGGAGAGAAAGGAAACGAGGGAAGGTCTGGCTAACTCAGTGTGAAGCCCTGACTGTCTCTTTAAAGTGGTCCCTCGGACTGAAAAATGGCAGCTAGTAAACTTCTGTCTGATCTTCTAGAGTCGCTCTGCTTTTTATGGCCGTGATCGTTACCTCCCTAAGGTTGCTAGCGATAAATGGTCCCGTGTAGCTCATTGGTAGAGATGACGCTTGCAACGTCAGGGTTGTGGGTTCGATTCCCGCAGGGGAACAATATATTTTTTTAAATGTATTCCGTCGCTACTGTGAGATGCTCTGGATAAGAGTGTCTGCTAAATGACTATAATGTAAAAATAACTGTCCTCCTGAAGGAGTGACTAAGCAGTTTTCCTGGTCCAGAACACAGCTGTGGAGTTGACTCTCTGAAGATGCTGTACATCATTTGGATGAGTCTTTTTCCATCTGTTTTATTCATATTTGGCACGCATGGCATGAAATGGATAAAAACACCTGATCGTTTACTTTGTTTGCTTATAGCCTGTTGTTGTGTTCGTACTGTTCAATAGCCTCATTACCCACCTCTCTCTTTCTCACCTACAGCTTTCACAGCTATTTCAGCTAATACTGCTTTCAGCTTTCACAGCTATTTCAGCTAATACTGCTTTCAGCTTTCACAGCTATTTCAGCTAATACCGCTTTCAGCTTTAACAGATATTTCAGCTAATACTGCTTTCAGCTTTCACAGCTATTTCAGCTAATACTGCTTTTAGCTTTAACAGATATTTCAGCTAATACTGCTTTCAGCTTTCACAGCTATTTCAGCTAATACTGCTTTCAGCTTTAACAGATATTTCAGCTAATACTGCTTTCAGCTTTCACAGCTATTTCAGCTAATACTGCTTTCAGCTTTCACAGCTATTTCAGCTAATACCGCTTTCAGCTTTAACAGATATTTCAGCTAATACTGCTTTCAGCTTTCACAGCTATTTCAGCTAATACTGCTTTTAGCTTTCACAGCTATTTCAGCTAATACCACTTTCAGCTTTCACAGCTATTTCAGCTAATACTGCTTTCAGCTTTAACAGATATTTCAGCTAATACTGCTTTCAGCTTTCACAGCTATTTCAGCTAATACCGCTTTCAGCTTTAACAGATATTTCAGCTAATACTGCTTTCAGCTTTCACAGCTATTTCAGCTAATACTGCTTTTAGCTTTCACAGCTATTTCAGCTAATACCACTTTCAGCTTTCACAGCTATTTCAGCTAATACCACTTTCAGCTTTCACAGCTATTTCAGCTAATACTGCTTTCAGCTTCTACAGCTTTTGTAGCTTTTCAGGTTTTTGGCACTCCTAACAGGCTTCTTATTTGTCCTTGACCAGTGACTCATTGGACAAACACATCAGAGCATTTCAGAATAAAGACTGAACATTACTTTGCATGTGTGTGACTACAGTACATTACTGCACATGTAAGATTGTTTGTTTGCACTGTGTACATTCATATTCACGGTTATGTTGAGTGGTTTACTTCAAACAGCCTGAGGGCTTTGGCCAGCGCCCCAACCTCCTCCTTCAGGGAGAAGAAGCAGGACAGCACCCCCGCCTTGGCGCTGGTCTCTTCCTCCAGGTACATGGAGCCTCTCCTCTGCAACAAGACAAGATTCACAGCAATTTGGCCTATGACCCCCAGGGCTGGACCTTACCACTGCACACATTCCAGGGGGCATTGAATGTGGTGGGCTGTGGATTACAGGGGGGGGGGGTTGTTTATGAAGCTGAGTAGAGTGATTGACATGGCTATGCTCTCCAAAAGTGATCCCTTGGCATTACCTAAACTACACAGCTATTTCTCTCTCTTTATGCCCTCTCACTCTTTCACTCTCTCTCTTTATGCCCTCTCACCAAACTGCAAACGCATGTCGCCCACTCCCTATAATGACTGAGCCTCCACAATCTGACCCACAAACCTGATAGCAACCCAGGTAGATCAAACAGTTGAACAGATATGCATTATATCATTAGGATTGTGTTAATTTATTCCATTGCATTTACTCCAATGTATCACTCACAATGAAAAATCATGTATCGTGCATGTGTTTGTGTGTGGGCTGTGGTTATAGAACCCAGGTTATTTAGCATATTCTAAAGAACTTACCTCTTAAAGCACAGAGCTTTCACACCTTTAACCTTTCCCCTCTGACCTTTTGTAGTAATGACCCCTGACACTGTCTCATCCAAATCGACTATTTATCTCTACTCAGCACCAATACCTCGACGTCCACAATTCCCTGAACTTCACTGTTTATTGGGATTCTATCCATTTAGAATCTCCACAGTCCGTTATTGTGATGAATTAACAAACACTAAACGTTTTATCATTACTTCTCAAGCAAAAGCCGGTGTTAAACTGTGCACCCCTTTTCTAGATCAGATTTAAAAAGTAAAAAAAAAAACATATTTATGACCGCAACCTGCATGGATTCATAGTCACTGACCTTTAACATTATTCACAATTACTAGACAACAGTCTAGTCTGTGTTGCCATTCTGCGGACTAGAACATTCCAGCCACAGTTAACAACATACAGTAGCTGGACAATGAACAACGCTCTAATAGCCGTTTCACAAAATGACACTGATTTTTTACAATAGCACGTTTTACAGGGGGTCTGTCTCATGCCAAGTATACCTGTTCCCTTAACTATCTCGTAACATGGACTTTAATGCACAATAATAATGATATGGCTATATTAAATAAATAGAATCATAAAACCATCAATTATCACCATCTAGTATTATAAGCCAAGGAGTTTATGAATGTATATTACTCATTCAACATTATAACATAAATTGTCATCACCATTACATTATTAGTGAAAAACAACTTCATAAATGTATATTATTCATTAAACATTTAATATTATTGTTCACACTAGATTTGATGTTTAATATTGCTTACCTCTTTGCCATTGTCCAGTGTGGGATAGACCCCGTTAATAGTTTTGTATGCCTTGTCCATCCTCCAGTCTTCTCTTGCGCAGGTATGAAACTACTGATGCTGAATGTGTGTGCTTTGGTCGAATTTGTTTGAACAACTCCAGTTGAACTTCAGCCGTTCATGTAGGCCCACGTGACACCACCCCCGTTTTGGTTTGTATCCCTGTCACGCGAGGAACAGAGGCCTATGGAGCCATGAAGTGCCAATAAAGCAGTTTCATAACATCTGGTTCTTTTCTATATTGGCACATCTGGTTCTTATTGTCTAGCGCTGGGGTAGATGTGTCTAAATGTTCCGAATCAACGTTTCATAACCATCACTACCTGCCAAGCCTCCACCCACTCAGTAGGACTTTCCTGTGATGTAACAGATACATATGACTTAGTTATAATGATGAAGAGGATGGTCAATGCACGCCTATACTGTGATGCATGCTCATGATGAGCCATTAGACCACTATAATGACCCGAAAATCAATAAAGTCGAATAGCTGCTACTCATATAAGGCTATGTTATGACAGTAAGCGACGCAACTTGTATCGATGAATGTTTTGGGGTTGGTTTTGCTTGCTTGGCCCCTCTTACCAGCATCCAGTGGTGTGATGGTGCTCCTAAAAGTCACAAGGTGGCGCCGAACAACCAGTCAAAACAGGTTGTAGCTGATGTTCAATACAGCGCCACTTCAGCTGCCTGCCTACATGATGTCCCTCCATAAAACCAAACGGAGAGTTGTAAATTACTTTTCAAAATAAAAACTGTTTGATCCTGAGTGTCTTATAGCCGTATAGGAATACGGCATTTTGTGTGTCGCATGCAACATACCTGTCAACTGGTGAATAAGCCGTAAGTATTTTACATTTCACATGACTCTAATTTAAAACGTTAAGCAGCTCTTTAAATGAATTGTCATACAGCTCCATCCTTTCTGCTGGTGTTCAACAAACACAGTAAGGCAATAGGCCGAGACATGTAGGCCCATCAATAATATACCCAGAATTCTCTACAACAAAGGTAGGCCTACCTACCTCTCCTTGTTAAAATAGACCACAAACAAGCATTTGATAGCATAGGCCTACTCCGCACAATTCAACAATGTGGTATTAACAATGAGAACACACCCAACCCACTCATGGTCATTATGGATAGTGGCATGATGATAAATGTATGCAAGGAGAGGGTCTGACCTCTACTTGAACTCTGTGTAAGAGCATTCATTTCTTCAGACTGCACATATGTTATCTCACTGTATATCAGTGACTACACACTTGTCTCCTATACCAATGACTGGCTGTTGGATTCCATTGCATAGCTGCACAGATAGTCAATGCTGTAATAATGTTGTCATTAAACCTCCTTAATGTGCCTGTCCGCTTCCTCAATGTGTTCTTCACACTGTACATCAGATCTGCGACTCACAGCATCAGTAACGGTGATGGAGACAATTGCTCGTTCTTCATGTGAAGTGGCCGAGTGTGTGCGGACAACGGCCTGTTCCATAGAGCCTCAGTCCTCTTCTCTCTGTCTCACACAGAGCATCTGTTCTCACTAAGTACTCCTTGGGCCAAATGTGTTCTGGGACATTTTGTCAATTGGGTGCTTAATGTGAAAAATAGTGAGGAATGAAAATGTAGCCTGTCTCAGGACCCATTCCCGGAATGTTTCCCACATGTATTCCAGCTGTTGTGAGTTTCTTAGATCTTTTGAGTCATTATTTGCCCTATCATTATGCAACACAGACCTCGGATTTAATGATGTTGTTGTGGTGTTTGTCTGAATAACTGCAGCCTGCAGAGTCTGTGTGATTGTACATAGCTAGCTATATAGCCGTCTGTGTATCAAAGATAATTGTGTAGTCTAGAGCGATTTTCTAGGTTAGTTAGCCAGCTATTGTCGTTCTTTTAACGCAACGTAACGTAATCAACACTGCTAGCTAGCTAGCCCCCGAATAGCAGCACTGTAGAAACTATTACACTCAACGGAACGACTTGATTAGTGTAGTGTCAACAACGCAGCCACTGCCAGCTAGTCTACAAAGTCAACAACGCAGCCACTGCCAGCTAGCCTACTTCAGCAGTACTGTATCATTTTAATCATTTTAGTCAATAAGATTCTTGCTACGTAAGCTTAACTTTCTGAACATTCGAGACGTGTAGTCCACTTGTCATTCCAATCTCCTTGCATTAGCGTAGCCTCTTCTGTAGCCTGTCAACTATGTGTCTGTCTATCCCTGTTATCTCCTCTCTGCACAGACCATACAAACGCTCCACACCGCGTGGCCGCGGCCACCCTAATCTGGTGGTCCCAGCGCGCACGATCCACGTGGAGTTCCAGGTCTCCGGTAGCCTCTGGAACTGCCGATCTGCGGCCAACAAGGCAGAGTTCATCTCAGCCTATGCCTCCCTCCAGTCCCTCGACTTCTTGGCACTGACGGAAACATGGATCACCACAGATAACACTGCTACTCCTACTGCTCTCTCTTCGTCCGCCCACGTGTTCTCGCACACCCCGAGAGCTTCTGGTCAGCGGGGTGGTGGCACCGGGATCCTCATCTCTCCCAAGTGGTCATTCTCTCTTTCTCCCCTTACCCATCTGTCTATCGCCTCCTTTGAATTTCATGCTGTCACAGTTACCCGCCCTTTCAAGCTTAACATCCTTATCATTTATCGCCCTCCAGGTCCCCTCGGAGAGTTCATCAATGAGCTTGATGTCTTGATAAGCTCCTTTCCTGAGGACGGCTCACCTCTCACAGTTCTGGGCGACTTTAACCCCCCCCACGTCTACCTTTGACTCATTCCTCTCTGCCTCCTTCTTTCCACTCCTTTCCTCTTTTGACCTCACCCTCTCACCTTCCCCCCCTACTCACAAGGCAGGCAATACGCTCGACCTCATCTTTACTAGATGCTGTTCTTCCACTAACCTCATTGCAACTCCCCTCCAAGTCTCCGACCACTACCTTGTATCCTTTTCCCTCTCGCTCTCATCCAACACTTCCCACACTGCCCCTACTGGATGGTATCGCGCCGTCCCAACCTTCGCTCTCTCTCCCCCGCTACGCTCTCCTCTTCCATCCTATCATCTCTTCCCTCTGCTCAAACCTTCTCCAACCTATCTCCTGATTCTGCCTCCTCAACCCTCCTCTCCTCCCTTTCTGCATCCTTTGACTCTCTATGTCCCCTATCTTCCAGGCCGGCTCGGTCCTCCCTCCCGCTCCGTGGCTCGACGACTCATTGCGAGCTCACAGAACAGGGCTCCGGGCAGCCGAGCGGAAATGGAGGAAAACTCGCCTCCCTGCGGACCTGGCATCCTTTCGCTCCCTCCTCTCTACATTTTCCTCCTCTGTCTCTGCTGCTAAAGCCACTTTCTACCACTCTAAATTCCAAGCATCTGCCTCTAACCCTAGGAAGCTCTTTGCCACCTTCTCCTCCCTCCTGAATCCTCCCCCCCCCTCCTCCTCTCTGCAGATGACTTCGTCAACCATTTTGAAAAGAAGGTCGACGACATCCGATCCTCGTTTGTTAAGTCAAACGACACCGCTGGTTCTGCTCACACTGCCCTACCCGGTGCTCTGACCTCTTTCTCCCTCTCTCTCCAGATGAAATCTCGCGTCTTGTGACGGCCGGCCGCCCAACAACCTGCCCGCTCGACCCTATCCCCTCCTCTCTTCTCCAGACCATTTCCGGAGACCTTCTCCCTTACCTCACCTCGCTCATCAACTCATCCCTGACCGCTGGCTACGTCCCTTCCGTCTTCAAGAGAGCGAGAGTTGCACCCCTTCTGAAAAAACCTACACTCGATCCCTCCGATGTCAACAACTACAGACCAGTATCCCTTCTTTCTTTTCTCTCCAAAACTCTTGAACGTGCCGTCCTTGGCCAGCTCTCCCGCTATCTCTCTCAGAATGACCTTCTTGATCCAAATCAGTCAGGTTTCAAGACTAGTCATTCAACTGAGACTGCTCTTCTCTGTATCACGGAGGCGCTCCGCACCGCTAAAGCTAACTCTCTCTCCTCTGCTCTCATCCTTCTAGACCTATCGGCTGCCTTCGATACTGTGAACCATCAGATCCTCCTCTCCACCCTCTCCGAGTTGGGCATCTCCGGCGCGGCCCACGCTTGGATTGCGTCCTACCTGACAGGTCGCTCCTACCAGGTGGCGTGGCGAGAATCTGTCTCCTCGCCACGCGCTCTCACCACTGGTGTCCCCAGGGCTCTGTTCTAGGCCCTCTCCTATTCTCGCTATACACCAAGTCACTTGGCTCTGTCATAACCTCACATGGTCTCTCCTATCATTGCTATGCAGACGACACACAATTAATCTTCTCCTTTCCTCCTTCTGATGACCAGGTGGTGAATCGCATCTCTGCATGTCTGGCAGACATATCAGTGTGGATGACGGATCACCACCTCAAGCTGAACCTCGGCAAGACGGAGCTGCTCTTCCTCCCGGGGAAGGACTGCCCGTTCCATGATCTCGCCATCACGGTTGACAACTCCATTGTGTCCTCCTCCCAGAGCGCTAAGAACCTTGGCGTGATCCTGGACAACACCCTGTCGTTCTCAACTAACATCAAGGCGGTAGCCCGTTCCTGTAGGTTCATGCTCTACAACATCCGCAGAGTACGACCCTGCCTCACACAGGAAGCGGCGCAGGTCCTAATCCAGGCACTTGTCATCTCCCGTCTGGATTACTGCAACTCGCTGTTGGCTGGGCTCCCTGCCTGTGCCATTAAACCCCTACAACTCATCCAGAATGCCGCAGCCCGTCTGGTGTTCAACCTTCCCAAGTTCTCTCACGTCACCCCGCTCCTCTGCTCTCTCCACTGGCTTCCAGTTGAAGCTCGCATCCGCTACAAGACCATGGTGCTTGCCTACGGAGCTGTGAGGGGAACGGCACCTCAGTACCTCCAGGCTCTGATCAGTCCCTACACCCAAACAAGGGCACTGCGTTCATCCACCTCTGGCCTGCTCGCCTCCCTACCACTGAGGAAGTACAGTTCCCGCTCAGCCCAGTCAAAACTGTTCGCTGCTCTGGCTCCCCAATGGTGGAACACACTCCCTCACGACGCCAGGACAGCGGAGTCAATCACCACCTTCCGGAGACACCTGAAACCCCACCTCTTTAAAGAATACCTAGGATAGGATAAAGTAATCCCCCCCCCCCTTAAAAGATTTAGATGCACTATTGTAAAGTGGCTGTTCCACTGGATGTCATAAGGTGAATGCACCAATTTGTAAGTCGCTCTGGATAAGAACGTCTGCTAAATGACTTAAATGTAAATGTTAAATGTAATTGTAGAGACTAGACTAGGAAGCTGGGTTGGGAGAAGACAGATGACATGGGGGAATTATAGAGTTGTGAGGCTTAATTGTGTCTTCATGAGAGAATGAGAGTTGTTGTTGATTTATGGCCTGATTGATGGCAGTCCTGTGAATCGGGTCCACATGTGCACTGTCTCCCAGCCCCAGTCCAGTGTCCACAGGGGTGCTGAAGAATCTACTCTGGGTTTCCACTGTCATTGTGCAAAACTCTTCTTGAACTGAGAGAGAATTAAACTTTGAGGCTTTCAGCAGAGCTGTTGTAAAGAGAGTGAAAGGGGAATGGGGGCCGTGTGGCCAGCCACATGGGCTGTTCTCACTCAGATAATGGAGGTCTTTCTGTGGCACTTAACCCCCTCGCCGCACGCTGGGAACGTGCAGCCGTGCGCCCACCGATTCTCAACAGACACGCTCTGACACGCTCACCCGCTGCATAATTGAATTTTACACCCAGGAAAGTCACCTCCAGCCACCTCCCTGCTACACGTGGCCCTGGCAGCAACTCTCCCAGGATCACAGCACATCTCACCCAGGCCAGCACAGAGAGGATGCAGGCCCAATGTCGGTAGGCCCATTGGGAGAATGGTGGATAGAGAGTAATAATTACTCCATATGATGGGAGACCGTGGTCTACTTTACTGTAGAATCTGGGTTGAAGTGTCTGGTGGACTTAAGCATTTTTTCAGGACACCATTCAGTTGTCTCTCTGACTTATATAATATCTGATTCTGAAATGTCAGTTTAGGGGTGGTGCAGTGTTTGTATTAGGAAACTACCATGATACCATCGGAAGTTGGTAGGAAGAGAGGCAGATACAAATCTCAATAGTGTAGCTTTTATTTAGACTGAAAGAGGAAGTCTGTCTGTCACCAGTCCAAGTAGAACTGACCTCAAGTAGAACTGACCTAACTGATGAGATACGTTTTAGCCTTAGGGTCTGTTTCCACAACATAAAAGGGTACTGGGGGAGAGGGGTTTGGTTATGCCTCTAACCTGGCAGTTGGTGACCCAAGGGTGTGTGTGCGGGTGGGGGTGTGTGTTTGTGTGTGTGTGTGTATGGGGAGGGGGGTTAACGATGAGGTAAAGAGAGTAAATTATATGGACCCAATAAAGGCCCCTGGGTGTGGAGGCTGGCTGACGACCTCGTCTTTAGGAGGGACGCGGGCGGCTGAGCAGGCCCTATCTCTCTTCTCCGGCTCTCTGCCCTCTTGACCAAACACAATAGGTGTTTCCTCCCCATGACTTGGTCACTTTCACCTGTCACTCAGACTTTCTCCTGTCCCCCAGGGCTGTGTTCCTCTCTCTCTCTGTGGGTCTGAGGAGAACGGCTCCAGGTGAGCGTCCATGTGTGGCAGGCTGCTCCTCCTCAGCAGTGAGTGTGCACTGTGAAGCCAGACCCCCCTCTCTCACTACCCTCCCCCCAGCCATTCTGTTCTGTACCCCTCTCAGTATCACCACCCATCCAATCTCTGCCTTTAATATACATAGTATTATTCACAGAAATATCCCTGCAAACTGAGCTCCATGATATCACCAGAGACATGAAAGTATATAGGGCCAAGAGTTTTTCCTGACCACATGACCTGCCCAGGAAAACTTTTCGCCCCATATTCGACATTGTGATGCACTGACGTACAGTTTCCGCCACCAGAGGACGCCATTCTCTGAGTAACCCTTCCTCTGGTCTCCACAGGCAACCTCCTCCTCTTCGCCTGTCGCTGTGGCCCCTCCCTTCAAAGGCATAACCTCTCCTAATCCCCCTCCCCCGGTTTCCATGGAGATGGCTCAGACAAGCAGGTGACGCATTGACAGGGAGCAGATGGTTGCCCGTGGAGGTAAGCATGGCTGAACAATGCCCCCATATTCATCATACAGCCCCTCTCTCTCAACTTCACTCTCTGCATTCTCAACCACACACACACATACACACACATCAGCATAAACTCTGTGACTCCCCTCCTCTTGAAAAGCTGTTTTTTACACAGATGCATGTACACACAGGCACACAAACAGTAACAATTATTAAACCTTTCAAAGAATGTTGGTTTCTTGGCCCAGGGTACATTCTGATGGACTAGTCCTGGACTGTATTTTTAGAGGACTGAAAGGTGGATAGGGATTGTTATGTATAGTAGAATAATATAGTATTGTTGTTGGGGTGGGGGCTACAATACATTGAGGGATTGACATGAGGTTGGGATACACTGAGATTTTGGAAGAGGGCCAGTGGCACAGTTAGATAAACAACAGGATCTCCTTGCCCTGGCCTCTGAGTGTGCCTGTCTTCTTGCAGGTGTTTTTGTGGGGCCTTCGGTCCTGTAACTAACTTTTCTAACAAAGCTCATTCGTTACTCTCCGTCTCCCCTGGAGATAAAGTACAGACATCCCTCTCCCTTCCTCTCTTTCTTTTGTCCAACTCCAGAATAATCCAGCAACAATACAGGGGCTTGAAGGTGGTGTGCAGCGATTCGCTGGAGGCCTGGGGGGGGGGGGCTTTATGGAGATCAGCTACTGCATGTAGAATACTGGCGAAGAAAGTGTGCGCCTGTACAATGGAGTCCTCTTTAGTGGCTTCAGAGCGCTCTGCTTAACCCACCACACCTGGAGCTCAAAACAGGGTGCGAGAGTACCCCAGCACACCCCACTTCACCCCCACCTCTCCACCTCACCCCACCCCAGCACACCCCACTTCACCCCCACCTCTCCACCTCACCCCACCCCAGCCACCACCACACTTCCAGCACCTATCTATACAGTCTGAGGAGCTGGGCTCGGTGTGGAGGAGGGGGGCTGCCTGCATTCAGGGCCTGACTATGATAAAGACGCACAGTGAGGAGCCATTGAAGAGCCTTGTGCCTAAAATGGAGTCACTAATAGGTGCCTATTCAGCAAGGAAAGGGTTTTCTGAAAGAAAAAAAAGTTTTTGGGAGAAGCAACAATCACTATGCCCTGCTACCTTGTATATGTCAAATTTATACAGTCCCCAGCCTACCCCCTTTTTGCTATTTAAGAGAATCACCATTGAAGAGATTCCATGTATAATTTGGAGTCTCCTTTTCTTACTTGGAAATGAATTGAATAGTCTGTTTCTAAAGTGAGTCCAATCGAGTGGCATGGTTCTCCAAAGAGAGACACACTCTCTCTTCTCTTTTCTCTTTCTTTCTCTCTTTTTTTATCTCCCTTTCTCCCTGATTGTTACCCTCATACACATGTGTCCAACTTGTACTGAATAGGTGAGGGCCTGTTGACCAGCATTTTGGGTTTCTTGAATACCACTCTTTCTTATAGGCCTACTTTGTGCCAGTGTGCCAGTTTTGCACCAGCTGTTTCCTTGGTGGGGACACTCACAGAATAGTTTTTGAATATGTCATTTTGACCCAATATGGGTGTTAATGCAAGCAGCTTTGTGTATTGATGAATATAGACTAGTGAATGAGGAGGATGTGCATGGCTGTGGATAGTATTGATGGTTGTTACTAGGCAGAACAAGGGGCCTTGCCCAGTGGGAGAGAGGTCATTAATATTGAAATGCTGGGTCCATATTGAGAGAGAGGGCACTAATGGAGGAATACGGGGACCATATTGTGCAGTGTGTCACAGGGCTAAGCTGACGGATTGATGAGATGAGGGGAAAACGTTGATACCGAGAGGGGCGGCCCAGTGTGGTGCCCCAGGCTGAGCAGGGACCAGGAGCTGGAGGGAGCCTGGGGAGCAGGGTTCCCCTCAGTCCTGCTGGGCAGAGGTCATAGTCCCCCTTTGATTCACAGCCCTGCTGCCAACAATGGGCAGCACAGAGTGGGCAGGCCTCTCTCCCTTAGAACAGCGTGAATGTGCTTGTATTGGTATTTTTATGGGGCTTTGTCAGCTTTGTGTGTTTGCGCGTGTAATGTGTGTATATGCATATGTTTTGTGAGTGAATGTGCTGGGGATGCTATTGCCTTAGCAACTCTTTATTTGACATCTGATTCTAAACAGGTTATAAACATTATTATAAACTGGGTGGTTCGAGCCCTGAAGGCTGATTGGCAGACAGCCGTGGTATATCTGACCGTATACCACAGGTATGACAAAAGTTATTTTTGCTGCTCTAATTGCATTGGTAACCAGTTTATAATAGCAATAAGGCACCTCAGGGGTTTGTGATATATACCACGGCTAAGGTCTGTATCCAGGCACTCCACGTTGCCCTTATAGATGTGGTTTTTTGGCCATATCCCGCACCCCTTGGGCCTTATTGCTTAATTACCTTGTTTTTTTAAAACCATTACATTAAGTCAATTCATAAGACGTGTTGTTTAGCATTTCTATATGCTTTCAGGTTCTTATAATAAAGGGTTTGGGAACAGAACAGTAGATGACAAAGTGGTAATAATGCTGTAACATGCAGACCCTCAAAATTAAGTGTTACCCCATTAGTTCAACACTTAACCTGTGGATTGCAATGGAGTATCAATCTTGTTATGGATCTGACGTCAGATCAGTTGTGGTGTGTCATTTAGAAGAAAAAACGCCAGTTCAATTCAGGGCATTCAGACAAGCATAATATAAAGGTGATTTAACTATAATAATGACATAAGCTATATCAAAGAAAATAACCCATTATTGTAAAAAAGTGTTGAGACATCACAGCACGAAGCAGACTGCCAGTGACTTATCCCAGGCTGTGCTTCCCTTTACAATGCATCTCCAAGCAGTGTCTTAGCAACTGGCATTGTGACATCTGGATTACCCAAGGTGCATTGCAGAGACCCCTGTTGGGCAGAAGGGAGGGAGCCGAGGGGAGAGTGTGCTTTAGGAAGGGACCTGTATAGGCAGGGTCAGGAGCTCAGATACACCCATGAAGCTTTAGTCTGTCCGAAACAACTCATTTCCTTATTGAGTTCATATGGGAAAAGACTTTTGTCTAAAATGTAAACTTCTACAAAGTTAATGGACGGTGCTCATGAAAGGAAAACAGCTTTACAAGAACTTGAGTTGCATTTCTCAGCTTTTTATCATTTTGAAAAGAGCTTCTACTAGACATACATTTCAGAAAGGCTGTCAAAGATATCCAACAACCTAAAAGATAGCTTGTGTGTGTCCGTGTGTGTTTAAATGTCTCTTGTCACTAGGGGCAACGGTTACCGTTACTCTCTGGTTTGGGGTTTGTTAATATGTCACTATGGTTTTTTACAAAAATGTCCTCTCAAAACAAATTCTAAGTTAAAAAACATCCAACTGAAGACAGACACACTCTAGATAATCAGCTTTGATTGATTAGGTCTCTGTTTAGAACAAACACAGGCACATACACATTTACACATTCACACATATGAGGTCTGATTTGGGGAATTGATAGAGTCCATTGTTTCCACATAGCTTGGTCTCTATATCCCCTGTAATGTAATTATGGCTAGGAGATGTATGCTTATAGCAGCCCAGAATGTGATCCATGTCTATTCTCTGTATTTGGGCTGAAAAGCTCTCTGTCCAGCTGTTTGTATTTTCTGGTGTGTGTGTGGGTGTGGGTGTGGGTGTGGGTGTGGGTGTGTGTGTGTGTGTGTGTGTGTGTGTGTGTGTGTGTGTGTGTGTGTGTGTGTGTGTGTGTGTGTGGGGGGGGGTGTGTGGGTGTGTGGGTGTGTGTGGGTGGGTGGACGATTTTCATGAATGGCTTTGGAGGCTCACAGGGTCCGCCTGACCCAAACGTGAAGGACATATAAGAAAACATGAAATGTGTGTAAATGTGCCTCAAAGTTATGGTGAAAAGTCAACTCTGCGTTCGTAGGTATTATATTACATTAATCTATTTTCACTCTGGGAATAGCATGCACCAGTGACTTAGACTGGTTTAACAAGGTGGTAATTATTAACAGCAATAATCCCCATATGACAACAGTTTCAGTCCCCCACAGGAAGGTATTTCATTCTCTTCCTCCCCATGTCCATTCAGTCGCTGCAAGAGTGAGGTAGCTATATCAACATCATGGAGAAATAGCACATTTTGTAGTATGAGCCATATGAATTGACCTGTAGATGTCACATTGTCCTCTCACTCAGTCGGGCGACAGAGAGGGGATGTTAGCTACAGTTTAATAGAGAGGTCGGAGAGATTAGTTCAGGGGACATGTGGGTCATTGAGAACGGGCGAGGGCCAGAGCCTTGCTGGGGGACCAGACTGGACGGAGAACAGCAGGACCAGAATAACCATCCCACCAGGCTCCTGGCCCGGCCCAGACATCCAGTCAACACCATCACCTGGCAACATGGCTCCTGCACAGCACTCCACCAGGACAGGGTGAGTCTGGCCACCGAGCCCTCCTCTTAATCAACAGCAGAATGGACTGAAGCCAGACCTCTCCCATATCCCAAATGAAAAACACGTCAAACTATGTTCAATGAGTCCCACGGTGAGAACATGAGAGAGAAGAGCTGTAAGACCTGAGCATCTGTTCACCTCTTTGACACTAATGAATGTTAAGTTGGTTAGCCGGTGGTGTGCCACCGTCCCAGAGGTCATTGTGACCGGGGTGGCAGAGGGATGCTGGCTTTGTGTCCAGCCACCCGGTGAGGGGCCGAAAATGTCTGGAACGCTAACTCCTGCTCACACAATCACCAGCGCCAATGGTAGCCATATTGATCCTCTGTGCTACCAGATTAAAGTATAAAGAGAGCTCTGTCCTGCCAGTGGGGGTCCCCTCTGACTCCCAGAGGTCACTTCGGGGTCATGGAGCCCTTGCAGCCCCCTGACCCACAACCAAATGTGTACACACCAGAGGCAGGACACAGACCTTGCAGGGATGAACCCTATTAAACAGGACCGGTTGGATGCTCACATTCAGCTCTCATTATAGCTGCCCCTGGGCTTCCTCTTTTGGATCTGGCTGCTCTCTGGTTTAGTCTCTAATTTGAACCTAGTTCGGTCCATGCTGGGGATCTAACCCTGGTCTTTTGTGTGGCCGTAATAGGTTTGCCTTGTGCATGATTGTCTTCTGAACCCGATCTCCTCGTCCGCGGTGCCATCTTGCGTCGTATAATGGTCTCATTGTCTTCCGACACCTGTGGTTCCTCCAGTGCGCGCTTAGTGTGTTGTCCTTGTCTTTTGTGTTGCTATGGTAGTCCTTTGTGTTGCTATGGTAGTCCTTTGTGTACGACATTGCTGAATTGAGTGTGCGACATTGCTGAATTACTGCGGCGTGTATTTACAATATTATTTTGCGTTTCTGTCTGTAGTTCTGTCTGTAGTATCAGTTCTCATGAGGTGTGTGTGTGTGTGTGTGTGTGTGTGTGTGTGTGTGTGTGTGTGTGTGTGTGTGTGTGTGTGTGTGTGTGTGTGTGTGTGTGTGTGTGTGTGTGTGTGTGTGTGTGTGTGTGTGTGTGTGTGTGTGTGTGTGCGCGCTCCCTAATGCAATCATATGTCCTTGTATTGGCCCTTTATTGCTGACCTCAACAGGATGCTCTGATCAGGATGCTCTGATCCCTGGTTCTCTGTTCGCTGTGCTGCAGCCTTGATTAAACGTTGATGAAATGCCTATTAATGTACGCTGGCTCACAGAGAGGGTGTAATCAGGTGAAAGTGAATTAATAAAACATCCCGTCTCGTACTCAGGAGAGGAGAAAGGGATCCCCTGAGAAACACAGGCAGATGGCCACAAATCTGAGAGGACAAGGGAAAGTGGGATGGGAGAAAGAGGGTAGAGGGAGCGAGACCAGCCACCACTTTGGTGATTATCCCTTCATTGGTAATTTGATCTCCCCTTTTCCACCTACTCGTTATTGATAAGCTCCCAACATATTTCCCCTTTTGACTGCCACTGGACTAGCAAGTCAGCATTTCCTGCCCTCTGAGGCCAGGAGCCTGGCAGCCCACGCTGCGGCCGTGCAACGGTAAACAGCGCCCCCCCCCCCAAGCAGGAAGTGCCTGAGGTCTGTGGAGAGGAGGGGTGGGGGGCGTCCTTGAGACACAAGCTAGTGGAAACTCCATCTGCCAGGAATCTACCTAATCTCATCATCTGAATTAGGGTTTGATCCCAGGCTGTGTCACAACCGGCTGTGACCGTGAGGCTCATAGGCCCAGGGCCCTCCAGGGTAAGGGGGGTTTGACCGTTAGGGCTTTCCTTGGCTCATTGTACTCTAGCGACTCCTTGTGACAGGATCGGGCGTCTGCGAGCTGACTCCGGTCATCAGTCGAACAGTGTTTCCTACGACACGTTGTTGCGGCTGACATCCGGGTTAAGCGAGCAGTGTGATAAGAAGTAGTCGGCCAGGCGGGTCATGTTTCAGAGGACTCCACCTTCGCAATCGCCTCTTCTGAGCCCATTGAGGAGTTGCAGAGATGAGCCAAGGGACCTAATTCAGGGAGAAAACAGGGTAAAAAAAATATGCTTGTGGCCGTACTACCCTGAACATGCTTGTTAGTGGTTAGTGCTGGGACGGGAGACCGCCTGGGAATACCAGGTGCCGGAAGCTAAAAGAAAAGAGTAATAAATGAATAATATAAACGTAAATTATGAAAAGGATAGATTGATCAGATTGGAATGACTCCACTTCCCTGTCATGTTCACTGGGGTGTAGTTTTACACCATTAATATGACATGTAATTACTGTCTGTGTGCCTTCTTGCCGTCTGGCTCAACTCTCATGTTTAGTAACAGGCTCAGGGCTCAGGGCCTCTCCCAGCAGCACAGTTCATCACTGGGAATGAGCTCTGGTCCTTATTCATCACAGCACTGTTCTGGTAGTCTGGTGAAATTGGACATATTTGGTAGCTGAGCAAAAGGAGTCTGGGTAAAACACTATGCACTATACATCCCCCTTTCCCCTTCCTGTCCTCCTCTTGTCCTCTCTTTTCTCTATTCCCAGTATGATTTGAAATTATCCCCAACTCACAATTCCCCCATCCACTGCCATCCTCTGGTGTGTAAATGTACTGGGTTTCACATTCAATGTGGAATTAGTGTCAACAAGGTCATCGTGTCCTAACCAATGCATTCATAATTTATGGGGAAATTGGTTGTTGTCCATCTCCTGGTAATTATTCAGATGGACTGCCATTAACCTGTTGCGACAAGCAATCCCGTATCCGGGATCCTATTTATAGCCTCAAGCTCATTAGCATAACGCAACGTTAACTATTCATGAAAATCGCAAATGAAATTAAATAAATATATTAGCTCTCAAGCTTAGCCTTTTGTTAACAACACTGTCATCTCAGATTTTCAAAATATGCTTTTGAACCATAGCTAAACAAGCATTTGTGTAAGAGTATTGATAGCTAGCATACCATTAAGCCTAGCATTCAGCATGCAACATTTTCACAAAAACAAGAAAAGCATTCAAATAAAATCATTTACCTTTGAAGAACTTCAGATGTTTTCAATGAGAAGACTCTCAGTTAGATAGCAAATGTTCAGTTTTTCCAAAAAGATTATTTGTGTAGGACAAATCGCTCCGTTTTTTTTTCAGCAAGTTTGGGTAAGAAAACCCGAAAATGAAGTCATTACAACGCAATTTTTTTTCCAAATTAACTCCATAATATTGACAGAAACATGGCAAAAGTTGTTTAGAATCAATCCTCAAGGTGTTTTTCACATATCTATCGATGATAAATCATTTGTGGCAGTTGACTTTCTCCTCTGAAGAAAATGGAATGCGCATGGACCTGGAGATTACGCAATAATTTAGACGGAGGACACCTGGTAAATGTAGTCTCTTATGGTCAATCTTCCAATGATATGCCTACAAATACGTCACAATGCTGCAGACACCTTGGGGAAACGACAGAAAGTGCAGGCTCATTCCTGGCGCATTCACAGCCATATAAGGAGACATTGGAACACAGGGCATTCAAAATCTGGAACATTTCCTGTATGAAATGTCATCTTGGTTTCGCCTGTAGCATTAGTTCTGGGGCACTCACAGATAATATCTTTGCAGTTTTGGAAACGTCAGTGTTTTTTCTTTCCAAAGCTGTCAATTACATGCATAGTCGAGCATCTTTTCGTGACAAAATATCTTGTTTAAAACGGGAACGTTTTTTATCCAAAAATTAAAAGAGCGCCCCCTATCTCAAAGAAGTTAATGGCTGAGCATATTGTGGTGTGTTTTTCTAATAAGTTGACTTGTTTAAAAATATTGTCCGATATAATGTCTGTCATCATCTGTAGAGGTGATGTTCATTGTTGCACAGAGCAGGAGAGGCCCATACATACAAAGGCTACTTGTCACTCCAGGACTTGGAGATGGGTAGACCTGATGCTGCCCTGTCACTCCAGGTCTTGCTGACGGGCAGACCCAATACTGCCCTGTCACTCCAGGTCTTGGAGATGGGCAGACCCAATACTGCCCTGTCACTCCAGGTCTTGGAGATGGGCAGACCCAATACTGCCCTGTCACTCCAGGTCTTGGTGATGGGCAGACCCAATACTGCCCTGTCACTCCAGGTCTTGGTGATGGGCAGACCCAATACTGCCCTGTCACTCCAGGTCTTGGTGATGGGCAGACCCAATACTGCCCTGTCACTCCAGGTCTTGGTGATGGGCAGACCCAATACTGCCCTGTCACTCCAGGTCTTGGAGATGGGCAGACCCAATACTGCCCTGTCACTCCAGGTCTTGGTGATGGGCAGACCCAATACTGCCTTGTCACTCCAGGTCTTGGTGATGGGCAGACCCAATACTGCCCTGTCACTCCGGGTCTTGGAGATGGGCAGACCCAATATTTTATTTTTATTTTTATTTCACCTTTATTTAACCAGGTAGGCTAGTTGAGAACAAGTTCTCATTTGCAACTGCGACCTGGCCAAGATAAAGCATAGCAGTGTGAACAGACAACACAGAGTTACACATGGAGTAAACAATTAGCAAGTCAATAACACAGTAGAAAAAATGGGCAGTCTATATACAATGTGTGCAAAAGGCATGAGGAGGTAGGCGAATAATACAATTTTGCAGATTAACACTGGAGTGATAAATGATCAGATGGTCATGTACAGGTAGAGATATTGGTGTGCAAAAGAGCAGAAAAGTAAATAAATAAAAACAGTATAAAAACAGTATGGGAATGAGGTAGGTGAAAATGGGTGAGCTATTTACCTATAGACTATGTACAGCTGCAGCGATCGGTTAGCTGCTCGGATAGCTGATGTTTGAAGTTGGTGAGGGAGATAAAAGTCTCCAACTTCAGCTATTTTTGCAATTCGTTCCAGTCACAGGCAGCAGAGTACTGGAACGAAAGGCGGCCAAATGAGGTGTTGGCTTTAGGGATGATCAGTGAGATACACCTGCTGGAGCGCGTGCTACGGATGGGTGTTGCCATCGTGACCAGTGAACTGAGATAAGGCGGAGCTTTACCTAGCATGGACTTGTAGATGACCTGGAGCCAGTGGGTCTGGCGACGAATATGTAGTGAGGGCCAGCCGACTAGAGCATACAAGTCGCAGTGGTGGGTGGTATAAGGTGCTTTAGTGACAAAACGGATGGCACTGTGATAGACTGCATCCAGTTTGCTGAGTAGAGTGTTGGAAGCCATTTTGTAGATGACATCGCCGAAGTCGAGGATCGGTAGGATAGTCAGTTTTACTAGGGTAAGCTTGGCAGCGTGAGTGAAGGAGGCTTTGTTGCGGAATAGAAAGCCGACTCTTGATTTGATTTTCGATTGGAGATGTTTGATGTGAGTCTGGAAGGAGAGTTTGCAGTCTAGCCAGACACCTAGGTACTTATAGATGTCCACATATTCAAGGTCGGAACCATCCAGGGTGGTGATGCTAGTCGGGCATGCGGGTGCATGCAGCGATCGGTTGAAAAGCATGCATTTGGTTTTACTCGCGTTTAAGAGCAGTTGGAGGCCACGGAAGGAGTGCTGTATGGCATTGAAGCTCGTTTGGAGGTTTGATAGCACAGTGTCCAATGACGGCCGAAAGTATATAGAATGGTGTCGTCTGCGTAGAGGTGGATCAGGGAATCGCCCGCAGCAAGAGCAACATCATTGATATATACAGAGAAAAGAGTCGGCCCGAGAATTGAACCCTGTGGCACCCCCATAGAGACTGCCAGAGGACCGGACAGCATGCCCTCCGATTTGACACACTGAACTCTGTCTGCAAAGTAATTGGTGAACCAGGCAAGGCAGTCATCCGAAAAACCGAGGCTGTTGAGTCTGCCGATAAGAATATGGTGATTGACAGAGTCGAAAGCCTTGGCGAGGTCGATGAAGACGGCTGCACAGTACTGTCTTTTATCGATGGGTCTACCCATCGAGGTCTTAGAGATGGGTAGACTCAATACTGCCCTGTCACTCCAGGTCTTAGAGATGGGTAAAACCCGATGCTGCCCTGTCACTCCAGGTCTTGGAGATGGGTAGACTCAATACTACCCTGTCACTCCAGGTCTTGGAGATGGGTAGACCCAGTACTGCCCTGTCACTCCAGGTCTTGGAGATGGGTAGACTCAATACTGCCCTGTCACTATATGTCCTGGAGATGGGCAGACCCAATACTGCCCTGTCACTCCAGGTCTTGGAGATGGGTAGACTCAATACTACCCTGTCACTCCAGGTCTTGGAGATGGGTAGACCCAGTACTGCCCTGTCACTCCAGGTCTTGGAGATGGGTAGACTCAATACTGCCCTGTCACTATATGTCCTGGAGATGGGCAGACCCAATACTGCCCTGTCACTCCAGGTCTTGGAGATGGGTAGACCCAGTACTGCCCTGTCACTCCAGGTCTTGGAGATGGTCAGTCCCGATACTTCCCTGTAGCCACTTGCAGCATCAAAGCATGGATCATTTTCCATCTTGAGAGCAGACTGGCACAAGCTGGCACAGGTCAGGAAGGTCCACCACACAACTCTCAAAGGGGGGCTGGGGGTCAGAGCAGTCCTCTCACAAGGCAAGTTCCATTGTACTCGTCCTTCTGAGGCCCTTGTGCCCCGTCACCCACTCCGGGGTGGGGTTATGGCCCATGAATGAGGGGTGAGCCCTGGGAGGATCTCTCTTCTCACACCCTGGAGTGGCCCAGTCCTTGAGCTGACTCAGGGGCTCTGGGAGCTGCCACTCGCTGCAAAGAGAGATGGATGAGCTCCACTGGGGACTGCGGCAGGGTTTCCGATGGGGATGTGTGCACGTCTCTTGGTGATTGATGAGCTTAACATAGTGCCCCATGCCCCATGGGTCAGACTGATGGACACACCCAGACACTGTGCTGTCCATCCCATGGAGCCGAGCTGGTAAAAGAAGGGCTGTTAAGTCACACATGGACCAAAAAGTGTCAAACCAAAAGCAGTCTGATAACTGAACAGATAGAACAAAGATGTGTTTGAATGGAGACATTACAATTGGCTATCCCTATGATGAAGTGTCCAGTCTGTGCTACAGCATAGCTTGACTGCTGGAGACTGGAGTAGTGGAATAGTGGTACAGACCAGCTCATTATAGAGACAGAGGGGAAATTGATGCACCAGGAGGCGTTTCACAGGGATGTCTATGGAGCTGTCTGTCTGTCTGTCTGTCTGTCTGTCTGTCTGTCTGTCTGTCTGTCTGTCTGTCTGTCTGTCTGTCTGTCTGTCTGTCTGTCTGTCTGTCTGTCTGTCTGTCTGTCTGTCTGTCTGTCCAGCCACAACACTGGCTCAACACTCTCTCCATCAGCATTAGTTCATCTAAAGTTGATACATTTGTCTTGGTCTACAATAGTGTTTCTGTACTTTTTCTGAACTCTTTACAATTCAGAAATGACCTGAAAGGATTTGATGTTGAATGTTCCTTTCTGACAGGTTTAAGAATGGCCTGAGATGATTTTGTAAGCCTTGTTGTGTGTTGTCCTCACTGATGTCTGTTGTCCTGTCTGTTTCCCAGGCACCTTGTTATCTGTCCTTTGTCAGTAAGGCCACCTTGTGGGATCGAGGACTCTACCACTACACAGTGAGTGCCAAAATACAACTCTAACTATACACAGCACATGTACAGCTATGTAGAATAATACAACCACAATCTGTATAAAGTGCACTTGTTACATTACACACAAAAATGCAAAAAAATGCAAAAATTCACACATACACACAGGCATGCATAAAACACACACTTACACACACACACAAGCTTGTCCCCACCTCTCCCCTACTCTCTAAAGGGCTCTGTGAGTAGTTGTGCCACAATTAACAGTGGGGTTGCCATGGGGACAGCAGAGTTGTGTGGGCTGGCTTCCTGTCTTGGCCTCTGGTTAAACAAACAAGTGAAAAGGAGGGACAAAGACGTTCGCTGGTCCTTACAGCCTCATTTACATCTTCAACTGCCTTCAGCACTTCTGTATTGACCAAGTTTATCAGCCCGGCATCACCCTGCTCTCATTATCTCTCCTCTCTATGCACTGGAAATACCTGATAAATCATCGGGGTGTAACGAGTAACGGTCAACAGCTCCTGTCTGACAGTGACAATTCAACTCCACACTGAACTTTATGGGCCGTCCCAGTCCAAACAGGCCCATTGGAGAGGCCAAGCAGACAGGCTGTGTAACCAGTGGTCCGCCACTCCCCCGATGCTTCCGATCTCCCACTACTGTCACCCAGGACACGGTGCCTCCGATCTCCCACTACTGTCACCCAGGACACGGTGCCTCCGATCTCCCACTACTGTCACCCAGGACACGATGCTTCCGATCTCCCACTACTGTCACCCAGGACACGATGCCTCCGATCTCCCACTACTGTCACCCAGGACACGATGCTTCCGATCTCCCACTACTGTCACCCAGGACACGATGCTTCCGATCTCCCACTACTGTCACCCAGGACACGATGCCTCCGATCTCCCACTACTGTCACCCAGGACACGATGCCTCCGATCTCCCACTACTGTCACCCAGGACACGGTGCCTCCGATCTCCCACTACTGTCACCCAGGACACGATGCCTCCGATCTCCCACTACTGTCACCCAGGACACGATGCTTCCGATCTCCCACTACTGTCACCCAGGACACGATGCTTCCGATCTCCCACTACTGTCACCCAGGACACGATGCTTCCGATCTCCCACTACTGTCACCCAGGACACGATGCTTCCGATCTCCCACTACTGTCACCCAGGACACGATGCCTCCGATCTCCCACTACTGTCACCCAGGACACGATGCCTCCGATCTCCCACTACTGTCACCCAGGACACGGTGCCTCCGATCTCCCACTACTGTCACCCAGGACACGATGCCTCCGATCTCCCACTACTGTCACCCAGGACACGATGCCTCCGATCTCCCACTACTGTCACCCAGGACACGATGCTTCCGATCTCCCACTACTGTCACCCAGGACACGATGCTTCCGATCTCCCATTACTGTCACCCAGGACACGATGCTTCCGATCTCCCACTACTGTCACCCAGGACACGATGCTTCCGATCTCCCACTACTGTCACCCAGGACACGATGCTTCCGATCTCCCACTACTGTCACCCAGGACACGATGCTTCCGATCTCCCACTACTGTCACCCAGGACACGATGCTTCCGATCTCCCACTACTGTCACCCAAGACACGGGGAGTACCGAGACAGTAGGCTGCAGAATGCACACGGACACAAACCAACCACAGGTGCTCAAACAAGAGCACTGGTTCCAGGATAGGTTATTTATACATATGGGTGTTTACAGAAGGAGTTAGCTGTCAGTTTAACAGTTCCAGGATCTGTCTTGTATAGTGTTCTGTTGTCTCAGGCTCTGCCAGTGGTTACAGTAGTATTGCCCTCTCTGCATACCAGGGCATGGTGCTGCTGAATCAGTGTAACCAGTGACCACACCGGTGGACTAACACTGATCATTATGGCAAGACATTATGCCAAAGCTGGCATGGCCATTGTTCTTATTCTTCTATTCTACCAAACAACACTGTTTTCAAAGGAAGACGATCTCTACCACTCAGTGGGGCCCAGCCAATAACAATGGCTAGAGCTTTGTACTGTTGTGTTGGGGTAGTGGGCCTGTCGTGTTGTTGCGTTGGGGTAGTGGGCCTGTTGTGTTGTTGTGTTGGGGTAGTGGGCCTGTTGAGTTGTGTTGGGGTAGTGGGCCTGTCGTGTTGTTGTGTTGGGGTAGTGGGCCTGTCATGTTGTTGTGTTGGGGTAGTGGGCCTGTTGTGTTGCGGTAGTGGGCCTGTCGTGTTGTTGTGTTGGGGCAGTGGGCCTGTCGTGTTGGGGTAGTGGGCCTGTCGTGTTGGGGCAGCGGGCCTGTCGTGGTGTTGTGTTGTGGCAGTGGGCCTGTCGTGTTGTTGTGTTGGGGCAGTGGGCCTGTCGTGTTGGGGTAGTGGGCCTGTCGTGTTGGGGCAGTGGGCCTGTCGTGGTGTTGTGTTGTGGCAGTGGGCCTGTCGTGTTGTTGTGTTGTGGCAGTGGGCCTGTCGTGTTGTTGTGTTGGGGCAGTGGGCCTGTCGTGGTGTTGTGTTGTGGCAGTGGGCCTGTCGTGTTGTTGTGTTGTGGCAGTGGGCCTGTCGTGTTGTTGTGTTGGGGTAGTGGGCCTGTCGTGGTGTTGTGTTGTGGCAGTGGGCCTGTCGTGGGCCTTGTTGTGTTGTGGCAGTGGGCCTGTCGTGTTGTGTGTGTGTGGGGCAGTGGGCCTGTCAGTGGGCCTGTCGTGTTGTTGTGTTGGGGAAGTGGGCCTGTCGTGTTGTCGTGTTGGGGCAGTGGGCCTGTCGTGGTGTTGTGTTGGGGCAGTGGGCCTGTCGTGTTGTTGTGTTGGGGCAGTGGGCCTGTCGTGTTGGGGTAGTGGGCCTGTCGTGTTGTTGGGGCAGTGGGCCTGTCGTGGTGTTGTGTTGTGGCAGTGGGCCTGTCGTGTTGTTGTGTTGGGGCAGTGGGCCTGTCGTGGTGTTGTGTTGTGGCAGTGGGCCTGTCGTGTTGTTGTGTTGTGGCAGTGGGCCTGTCGTGTTGTTGTGTTGGGGTAGTGGGCCCGTCGTGGTGTTGTGTTGTGGCAGTGGGCCTGTCGTGTTGTTGTGTTGTGGCAGTGGGCCTGTCGTGTTGTTGTGTTGGGGTAGTGGGCCTGTCGTGGTGTTGTGTTGGGGAAGTGGGCCTGTCGTGTTGTTGTGTTGGGGCAGTGGGCCTGTCGTGTTGTTGTGTTGGGGAAGTGGGCCTGTTGTGTTGTCGTGTTGGGGCAGTGGGCCTGTCGTGGTGTTGTGTTGGGGCAGTGGGCCTGTTGTGTTGGGGCAGTGGGCCTGTCGTGTTGGGGTAGTGGGCCTGTCGTGTTGGGGCAGTGGGCCTGTCGTGGTGTTGTGTTGTGGCAGTGGGCCTGTCGTGTTGTTGTGTTGGGGCAGTGGGCCTGTCGTGTTGGGGTAGTGGGCCTGTCGTGTTGGGGCAGTGGGCCTGTCGTGTTGTTGTGGGCCTGTCGTGTTGTGTTGGGGGGTAGTGGGCCTGTCGTTGTTGTTGTGTTGTGTGTTGGGGTAGTGGGCCTGTCGTGTTGTGGCAGTGGGCCTGTTGTGTTGGGGTAGTGGGCCTGTCGTGTTGGGGCAGTGGGCCTGTCGTGGTGTTGTGTTGTGGCAGTGGGCCTGTTGTGTTGTTGTGTTGGGGCAGTGGGCCTGTCGTGTTGGGGTAGTGGGCCTGTCGTGTTGGGGCAGTGGGCCTGTCGTGGTGTTGTGTTGGGGTAGTGGGCCTGTCGTGTTGTTGTGTTGGGGCAGTGGGCCTGTCGTGTTGGGGTAGTGGGCCTGTCGTGTTGTTGTGTTGGGGCAGTGGGCCTGTCGTGTTGGGGTAGTGGGCCTGTCGTGTTGTGGCAGTGGGCCTGTCGTGGTGTTGTGTTGGGGTAGTGGGCCTGTCGTGTTGTTGTGTTGGGGAAGTGGGCCTGTCGTGTTGTTGTGTTGGGGTAGTGGGCCTGTCGTGTTGTTGTGTTGTGGCAGTGGGCCTGTCGTGTTGTTGTGTTGTGGCAGTGGGCCTGTCGTGTTGTTGTGTTGGGGCAGTGGGCCTGTCGTGTTGTTGTGTTGGGGTAGTGGGCCTGTCGTGTTGTTGTGTTGGGGCAGTGGGCCTGTCGTGTTGTTGTGTTGGGGTAGTGGGCCCGTCGTGGTGTTGTGTTGTGGCAGTGGGCCTGTCGTGTTGTTGTGTTGTGGCAGTGGGCCTGTCGTGTTGTTGTGTTGTGGCAGTGGGCCTGTCGTGGTGTTGTGTTGTGGCAGTGGGCCTGTCGTGGTGTTGTGTTGGGTTAGTGGGTCTGTCATGGTGTTGTGTTGGGGTAGTGGGCCTGTCGTGTTGTTGTGTTGTGGCAGTGGGCCTGTCGTGTTGTTGTGTTGTGGCAGTGGGCCTGTCGTGATGTTGTGTTGGGTTAGTGGGTCTGTCATGGTGTTGTGTTGGGGTAGTGGGCCTGTCGTGTTGTTGTGTTGTGGCAGTGGGCCTGTCGTGTTGTTGTGTTGTGGCAGTGGGCCTGTCGTTTTGTTGTGTTGGGGCAGTGGGTCTGTCGTGTTGTTGTGTTGGGGCAGTGGGCCTGTTGTGCTGGGCGTGGATGGTGGATGTGGGGTTAGGAGGACGAGTTGGCGGGGCCACTGGGACTACTGCAGGGGCCTGAAAAGCAAAGCAGGGTCATTGTCTCTCAGTGAAAGTAGACAGTTGCTCTGAATGCTAAGCTGCATCTGAGCCTGGCTTCTGACACGAGCTGATAATCAGATTTACTCCGCTGAATCCGCTGGACTCCACAATGCGCTCCACTGTCATCACCCCACAAACCTCCCCCACCCCAAACTTCTCCTCTACCAGAGCAAAGCTAATTACACCCCGCAGAAACACAAATCTCCATCATTTAAAAAGTCACTCTTTTTCATGGGTTTAACCTTGTTAGAGCCTAAGCCTGGCTTTCTTATACGCCAGGCTCTCTGTGAGGAATTCTCTGTTCCTCCTCTAGACAGACACACACGGCACAGAAACACACTTCTGTTTCGCCTCGAGTCGTCTCCTTGTCAGTGGGTTCACTCAGAAAAAGTGCAATTAAGTGAGTGTGAGCCTGTGTGTAAGAGTGTGTGTTAGCGTGTGTGTGTTTGGAGGGGTCGAGAGCGCACGCCGGCCTCTCCTCTGCAGGCCATCTGGGACTCTGACTAATAGACTTCCTACATTCATCTTCCAGTGCTTGTACATCCCCATCAGGGAGCTGTTGACCACAAACAGGCCCGTAATGACATTAGCCAGGGCTGGCTTTGGGCTGTTCTGTGTGAGGCCGGCGTGTGGGCTGCCTGATGCCAGGAGGTCAGGTTGTTTCCTGGGGTCCTGCAGGAGCCCAGAGGACTCCTAGGTGTAGTCATAGGCTCTACTCTGTTGCTCTAAGAAGATCAATCAGGATGGAGTGAGCCGTCAGGGTGTGTCAGAGTGGGTGTGTCAGAGTGGGAGGCTGCTTGAAATACCAACACCAACAGTGAACCTCATCATAGTTGAGTAAAATCATTCTAGTTATACAGGTGTGAAAAATGTGTGTGTACAGTTGTGTGTATCTGTTACCCAATTAAGAGACCGGGACAACTACAGCTTTGGGGGTAGTTCAAGCGGGACTTAGAAGGTAAGGCGTGTGTATGTGTGTGTATGTGTGTGTATGTGTGTGTATGTGTGTGTATGTGGGGTTGTAATGGCAGGGTCCTGCCGTAAAGGGCGTGTTGAGACCTGCCCTCTGACGGTCTGACAGGTTGTGGGCTGGATGACACCCTTCTCACCTCATAAAGCTCTTCAGTGGGCGGGAGTGTGGGAAGATGGAGGGAGTGAGGAAGAGGAGTGAGGAGGAGGGCATGCTCCAGGACCTTTGTTCTCTTGTTTTTCTTCCTCACTTCTTCCTATTTTCTTCACAAGAATGCAAATGTGTAAACCCTCAGAGGAGAGGGAATGAGTGTAGATGGTGGAGGGATTTAAGGCTGATCCTCCCTGTGTGAGTCACATGAGTCACAGACAGTAAGCCTCCCTTTCTCTGTGTCTGAGGGGTACTGAGGGCTCATCTCCACAGACTCCCTAGTGTGTGTGTGTGTGTGTGTGTGTGTGTGTGTGTGTGTGTGTGTGTGTGTGTGTGTGTGTGTGTGTGTGTGTGTGTGTGTGTGTGTGTGTGTGTGTGTGTGTGTGTGTGTGCGTGTGTGTGTGTGTGCGTGTGTGTGTTTGTGCGCGTGCGTGTGCGCGTGCGTGTGTGCGTGTGCGTGTGCGTTCATGCCTGCTTCTGTGGTTGTGTGTTTATGTGCATGTGTGTTTAGGGTTAAGGGATAGATGATAGACGAGGTGAACTTTGTTTAGGTGTCTCAGATGTAGCCGGGAATCCAAGACAAATAAATGTCCTCTCTCCGTGTGTGTGTCAGTGGGTATTTTATTACATTTGGGTGTTTGTTCTCTAAAGGCCAGAGAGGGAGTGAATTAGTCCCTGGCACTGAGTCTGTGGGCTGAGTAATTTCCCTTGTCGTACAGCGGGTAGCGTGGCGTGTGCAGCCCCACCCCCCCTCAAGTTTAATATTGACCGTCCCGCCTGCTTTTATCTCAGCACGACCCTTGTTTAAATAGCAATAGGACCATGTCCTGTGTGCTCAAAGAATCTTTATCGTCCTCAAAGAAGTGTGTGTGTGGCTGGGTGTGTGGGTGGGTGGCTGGGTGTGTGTGTGGGTGACTGGGTGTGTGTGTGGGTGACTGGATGTGTGTGTGTGTGGCTGGGTGTGTGGGTGGGTGGCTGGGTGTGTGTGTGGGTGACTGGGTGTGTGTGTGGGTGACTGGGTGTGTGTGTGGGTGTGTGTGTGTGGGTGGGTGTGTGTGTGTGGGTGACTGTGTGTGTGTGTGGGGGTGACTGGGTGTGTGTGTGTGTGTGTGGCTGGGTGTGTGGGTTGGTGGGTGGGTGTGTTTGGGTGACTGGGTGTGTGTGTGGGTGACTGGGTGTGTGTGTGTGTGTGGCTGGGTGTGTGGGTGGGTGGCTGGGTGTGTGTGTGGGTGACTGGGTGTGTGTGTGGGTGGCTGGGTGTGTGTGTGGGTGGCTGGGTGTGTGTGTGGGTGGCTGGGTGTGTGTGTGTGGGTGGCTGTGTGGGGGGTGTGTTGTCAAGAAAGCTGTTAAAAAAAGGCAGGGAGAGGTTGAAGCTTTCTCCTGCTGTGTTGAGAATGTATGTAGCCTGAGATCTGATCTTCAGACACAAGGGGGCACTGAAGATGACGTGCATTATTTGAATTGTCTGTACGTTGGCGATCACGTTTAATTAATGCTGTGATTCACCTTCACGTTGCATGTGGAGAATGACTTTATGTTGCTTTATTTACAGTATTTGGAAACTGGGATTTTATTTGATTGATCGAAAACAGAATACATCTCATCTTTCTTTCTCTCTCTCCCTGCCCCACACTATGTTTTTGATGTCCATTTCAGGACCTCACTATGTTTTTGATGTCCCTTTCAGGACCACACTATGTGTTTGATGTCCCTTTCAGGACCACACTATGTTTTTATGTCCCTTTCAGGACCACACTATGTTTTTGTTGTCCCTTTCAGGACCACACTATGTTTTGATGTCCCTTTCAGGACCACACTATGTTTTTATGTCCCTTTCAGGACCACACTATGTTTCTAATAATAATAATATGTCCTTTTCAGGACCACACTATGTTTTGATGTCCCTTTCAGGACCACACTATGTTTTGTTGTCCCTTTCAGGACCACACTATGTTTCTATGTCCCTTTCAGGACCACACTATGTTTCTATGTCCCTTTCAGGACCACACTGTGTTTTGATGTCCCTTTCAGGACCACACTATGTTTTGTTGTCCCTTTCAGGACCACACTATGTTTTGATGTCCCTTTCAGGACCACACTATGTTTTTGTTGTCCCTTTCAGGACCACACTCTGTTTATGTTGTCCCTTTCAGGACCACACTATGTTTTTGTTGTCCCTTTCAGGACCACACTATGTTTTGATGTCCCTTTCAGGACCTCACTATGTTTTTGTTGTCCATTTCAGGACCACACTATGTTTTTGATGTCCCTTTCAGGACCACATTATGTTTTTGATGTCCCTTTCAGGACCACACTGTCTGTGATGGACGTCCTTCTCTGTGTCCTCGTTTCCTGGTTCACATGAAGGCCTGTCCTGCAGACCTCAGAACCCCACATCTCCTATCCAGTAACCCCAGGCCACGTCCTCCTCGCCAGGAATTGACACAACAAAGACACACCCTTGGCGGCCTGAAGACGCATTCATGTGCAGGTGAGCCACAGCAAAAGCCTTCCTGCTGCTTAGACAATACAATATACTGTGCAACAACAACGTACAAGATGAGATAATAAATAGTTTATTAATCCCACAATTCTCCCTCAGTGATTAATAAAGTATGTATTGTTTATTTCATCTTCAGAGACGGATAACATTGTGGTATCATAGGGCATTGTTGCTTTTGATCCCACAACGTTGCTCATTAGGGAACTAGGTCTCAGTGTTAGAGCGGTGGAGGTAACCACCTGGGCCTTCGTTAGTCCTTAATCCGTCCCTCGGCCCACTTTGTTAAGGCCTAATCCCTCTCTTTCTGCTCTGGGGAGGAAGTGTCCATAGCGCCGCCCTCCTGGTGGTCCTCTGCTAGGGTGTTAGCCAATGAAAGGCTGTGCCAGCATACCTGCCGCTCCTTTCAGAGCCTTGCCTCTGATGTGAAGGCATTTGTCGTTCCCCCCTGCCAGGGCCATAGCCACACTGCAGCACACGGCTTTGAGACGAGTGTGAGGAGCCAAGGGGGAACCAGGGGGATTGGGGTATTTCTCTGCTCTGGAACCGGGTTCTAAAAACCAATTATTCTACCATATGGTGGTCGGCTTCAACACAATCGTCCCTGACCCTGGTCCCTGAGGGAAACGCGCTGTGCGGTATTAGCGGGAGGGGGTGTGTGTAGCTGTGTGCCCCTGACACATGGCATTCATATACAGGCAGACACACATATACACACACACACACACACACACACACACACACACACACACACACACACACACACACACACACACACACACACACACACACACACACACACACACACACACACACACACACGCACGCACTTCATGTGTGTGTAACAGATGGGAAGTGCAGGGCATTGTGAGAGGAGAATAGTGCAGAAATGTGCTCTCCTCCAGTGCAGCTCTCTGTATCCCCCTGCTACCGCTGACTCCTCTCTGTCACACAGACCTCCAGGAAACAAGAGTGCATTGTCTCACCCCCCCGGCACCGCAGAGAAAAGAGGAGTGTGCATAGGCACAGAAGAAGAGTAGAGAGAGGGGAGAAGGAAGAGGGCTGGTGTCGGCTGGAGCTGATGTTCGTGGAAGGGATCTGAGAGGGGGATGAAAAGAGGAGTGTGGAGAAGAGAGAGAGTGGCTGAGGAGAGAGTTCCCAGGTAGTGTGAAGTTCAGATTCAGGTGCAGGAGGAGAGGAGTGTGACAGAGTAGAGGTATAACATATGTCTTCTAGGAGATACAGACATCTTAATCAGGATATTCTAACGCTGCTCTCAGGAAAGGAGGATAAGCTGCCAAGATGTAGGATTTGGATCAGTTAATTGATATGTGGGTGGAATAATGTAAAATGAATGACAAATCATGATGAATCAAGTTTTTATAAATAGCCCTGCCTCCAGTACTGGGTAGCATTCTGAATATATAATATTAAGATGGGAATTGGGCAGCTGGTCCAACAGGATGGGGTTTCTTCAGTCTTTGTTAGAGCACTGACCCTCACAGCAGGGAAAACAGTGTTTGCTCCGGGCCTCACTAAAGTGGGGAAGAAAATGTCACTGGCAGCTATTGGCAGAGACGCCTTTGAGCTGTAAAAGATGATGAATACCATTTATAGATGACCCTCTCTGAGGACCCCACATGTTAACTATCCACCACCTTTCTTTGTCAGAACTGAACAATGCCCAATGCCAAAAGTTAAAAGCTTGTATCCCCAGCACACACCTTGCCTAGGTTGAGACAGTCTCTGACAAGACAGTATCATCGTAAATTAGACTAATCAAAATCTGTATTGAATTACAGGAGAGAAATACACCCCCCCCCCCGTCATATCTGCTTGAATTAAATAATGTACTTACCCTGTCTATTGCAGACTCCAGGAGCCTGCAGTACTGCAGCACCACCAGAGGGAGGCGCTTAGCTGTTGTTGTTCCCTGTGTACCAGTGCCAGTCTCCCCCTCTCCCAGCAGAGCCTCCCCTGAGCTCTCAGTCTGTCCAAGTCCAACATCCTCTACTGTCACTGACTCTGGGCAGCAGGGAACTGGATACAACCCTGCTCCATCATCAGCCCTACCTCATGTCCATACTCAGAAAGGAGAGAAGGAAATAGAGGATGGTGTTAAAGAGATGGATGAAGGCACTTCGGCTTCCTCAGGGGCCTTCCGCCTTCCAAGGCCAGACCAGGAGCTCAATTCTGGTCCTGAGGACATAGACCCCTCAGTTTCTCCAATCCCTAGTGTCTGTGAGGGTTCTCTCTCAGACTTTAGCCGCCCACCATCCAGCCAGTTCAGCCGAAGCACAGACCTGGGTAGTGGCCGGAGCAGTCCTCTGTGTGGTATTGTACCTACGCTGCTTTGAAACAATTGAAGTGAAATGTATTCAAAGCTGTTGCATTCCACCTGGGCTATTAGTTGTTTCATAAATGTAGAAATTCATAATTACTGTAACTGTTGTACACTACCGTTCAAAAGTTTGGGGTCACTTAGAAATGTCTTTCTTTTTAAAGAAAAGCACATTTTTTTTGTGCATTAAAATGAGCATCGAATTTATCAGAAATACAGTGTAGACATTGTTAATGATGTAAATGAATGTTGCAGCTGGAAACAGCTTATTTTTAATGGAATATTTACATTATCAGAGACCATCACTTCTGTGTTCGGATGGCACGTTGTGTTAGCTAATCCAAGTTGATCATTTTAAAAGGCTAATTGATCATTAGAAAACCCTTTTGCAATTATATTCGCACAGCTGAAAACTGATAGGATTAAAGAAGCAATAAAACTGGCCTTCTTTAGTGAAAACTGTTCGGATTAAAGAAGCAATAAAACTGGCCTTCTTTAGACTAGTTGAGTATCTGGAGAATCAGCATTTGTGGGTTCAAAGGCTCAAAATGGCTAGAAACAAAGAACTTTCTTCTGAAACTCGTCAGTCTATTCTTGTTCTGAGAAATGAAGGCTATTCCATGCGAGAAATTGCCAAGAAACTGAAGATCTCCTTACACTGCTGTGTACTATTCCCTTCACAGAACAGAGCAAACTGGCTCTAACCAGAATACAGTAGAAAGAGGAGTGGGAGGCCCCGGTGCACAACTGAGCAAGATGAAAAGTACATTAGAATGTCTAGTTTGAGAAATAGACGCCTCACAAGTCCTCAACTGGCAGCTTCATTAAATAGTACCCGCAAAACACCAGTCTCAACGTCAACAGTGAAGAGGCAACTCTGGCATGCTGGCCTTCTAGACAGTTCCTCTGTCCAGTGTCTGTGTTCTTTTGCCCATCTTAATCTTTTCTTTTTATTGGCCAGTCTGAGATATGGCTTTTTCTTTGCAAACTTTTGAACGGTAGTGTGGGTGATCAAAATCCTTAAATATTCAGTGATTTTGTACACATGCTTGAATGTTTAGTTGTAGCCAAGGCTTGCTTTCCTATCATGTCAAATGGAAGGATAATTATTCCATATATCCTTTTGTATTTTTACAGCGAATCTGAGTGACCTGGACTCAGAGGGTGGCTCTCCTCTCTCCCAGCATGGCTCCTCTTCCATGTCCCTGTCTGCTCTGGCCTCCTGCATCCCACAGAACACCCCAGCACACCAGCCCCCAAACCCAGCCCCTCACCACCCTCAGCACCATCCCCTCCCTCACCAGGCCCAACACTGCCCACCTGACTGGACCACCACGGAGCCCCAGCCAGGCCATGTCCTCCCACCCTACCCAGACCCATCCCTGGACCCCAACCCAGACCCTACTACCCTAGCTTTCCCCTCAGACACCTGGCAGTCCTGCCCCAGCCCACAGTGCAGGATAACTACCCGACCAGGGTCAGGGTTAGGGTCAAGTTTGTCCTCATCTCCTGTGGTGGTGGAGAGGCAGGACTGGACATCACACCGCTGGTCAGTCCTTCCCCCCATCTCTCCTGTCAGAGGTGAGTAATGATCTCTGCCTGTCCCATATGGGCCTTTCACAGCATCCTTCCCAGCCTCCCTCCCCACCTCCTTCCCAGCCTCCCTCCCCACCTCCTTCCCAGCCTCCCTCCCCACCTCCTTCCCAGCCTCCCTCCCCGGCTCCTTCCCAGCCTCCCTCCCTCCCACCCAGCAGCAGCCTGCACTGATGCCCCTTACCTAGCGCCACGGGGCTGATTGTCCACAACATGGCTGGACATCTTCCCTGGTACAAAGAGACGGCAGCCAACAGACAACAGAGGAAATCAAAGCCTCCCTCCTCAGATCAGATGCTCCTGTCCCCATCGCCGCTCTGCATTGTGAGGTTCTGCTGTCAGCCCGGTTTTGTTTCCCCTCATAATAAATAACGCATAAAGCTTTTCTTTTCCCTTTAAAGCAGCAATGGAAAGAGGACTCTTTTTGATGAAGAGCTGGTACCATTTGATTCCCAGTTCAAAGGCGTGCGAGGCCCCTTCACAATAGGAGGGAGTGGGGGATTCCCTGCCTCGTGTGCCGTCCCCACTCAGCCGCGGCTTCCCCGCGCTCTCGCCATTCTCCCGGTGGCTGAAAGGGAGACGTGTAGCCGATGGTCATAAATCCACACTGACCACCGCACGCTGACGGGGGAAACAGTTAGAGCTACGGTCCACAATAGAATATAGTGGCTTTCCGTCGCAGCTAATTTACCGTTTAGAATAGAGATAAAGGACTGGGCCACTGGCATCTGACTTTTATGGGGGGCTTTATGAAAGACTATGAAAAGAGAGCAAACAATTGGGAAATTGTGTCGGGATTTTCATTCTCTATCAGAAGTGATGAGAAGCCGTCTGCGCTCTTCTAAGGTCCTTTCTACTGATTAGTATCGGTTCCAGGTGCGTAGGAGTCAAAGTAAGAACACTGAAAGAGATTTCGACCAGCACACTGTTGAAAAAAGGAATACATCCAAAACTGAGGCTTGAAAGTTACATAAATATGTTTATTAGAACATCACGGTGCCCCAAAAATCTATCAAGTGCATAAATGAAAGTTGAAAATAAAACACAAACATTCCCGGCCTTAGGCCTTTCCTCACTGTAAATAGTCGGCACACACACCTGGCTTCTATAATAGCATATGTCACATGATCAAGAAAGAAAACATCACAAATCGGTACCTTGTACAAATGTTTTGCAGACAGAGAAATATCATCAATTATTGCTTTTACATATACATTGTGACCATTTCTCTATCATAGATACAGTTCTATATGGTGGCATGCTGTTCTCTATGGAGGAGATACAGCTATATGGTGGCATGCTGTTCTCTATGGGGAGATACAGCTATATGGTGGCATACTGCTCTCTATGGAGGAGATACAGCTATATGGTGGCATACTGCTCTCTATGGAGGAGATACAGCTATATGGTGGCATACTGTTCTCTATGGGGAGATACAGCTATATGGTGGCATGCTGTTCTCTATGGAGGAGATACAGCTTTATGGTGGCATGCTGTTCTCTATGGGGAGATACAGCTATATGGTGGCATGCTGTTCTCTATGGGGAGATACAGCTATATGGTGGCATGCTGCTCTCTATGGAGGAGATACAGCTATATGGTGGCATGCTGTTCTCTATGGAGGAGATACAGCTTTATGGTGGCATGCTGTTCTCTATGGGGAGATACAGCTATGGATGGTGGCATGCTGTTCTCTTTAATGGGGCAGATAGCAGCTATAATGGTGGCATGCTGGTGGCATCTCTATGGAGGAGATACAGCTATATGGTGGCATGCTGCTCTCTATGGAGGAGATACAGCTATATGGTGGCATGCTGTTCTCTATGGAGGAGATACAGCTATATGGTGGCATGCTGTTCTCTATGGAGGAGATACAGCTATATGGTGGCATGCTGTTCTCTATGGGGAGATACAGCTATATGGTGGCATGCTGTTCTCTATGGAGGAGATACAGCTATATGGTGGCATGCTGTTCTCTATGGGGAGATACAGCTATATGGTGGCATGCTGTTCTCTATGGGGAGATACAGCTATATGGTGGCACATTGTTCTCTATGGGGAGATACAGCTATATGGTGGCATGCTGCTCTCTATGGAGGAGATACAGCTATATGGTGGCATGCTGTTCTCTATGGAGGAGATACAACTTTATGGTGGTGGCATATTGTTCTCTATGGAGGAGATACAGCTATATGGTGGCACATTGTTCTCTATGGGGAGGTACAGCTATACTATATGGTGGCACATTGTTCTCTATGGAGGAGATACAGCTATATGGTGGCACATTGTTCTCTATGGGGGAGATACAGCTATATGGTGGCACATTGTTTTCTATGGAGGAGATACAGCTATATGGTGGCACGTTGTTCTCTATGGAGGAGATACAGCTATATGGTGGCACATTGTTCTCTATGGAGGAGATACAGCTATATGGTGGCACATTGTTCTCTATGGAGGAGATACAGCTATATGGTGGCACACTGTTCTCTACGGGGCAGTTGCAGAGCAAGTCACTGGTTCATTTATTTCACACAGATATAAATGTAAAATAAGAATTTGTTCTTAACTGACTTGCTTAGTTAAATAAGGTTAAATTAAATTAATTATAAAATAAAAATATTTCACACAGATGTAGACAGACCCAGGTTTTGGTGAAAACATTTCAACATTCTACAATTCTAAACTGAGCAAAAAAAGAAACGTCCCTTTTTCAGGACCCTGTCTTTCAAAGATAATTTGTAAAAATCCAAATATCTTCACAGATCTTCATTTTAAATGGTTTAAACACGGTTTCCCATGCTTGTTCAATGAACCATAAACAATTAATGAACATGCACCTTTGGAACGGTCGTTAAGACACTAACAGCTTACAGACAGTAGGCAATTAAGGTTACAGTTATGAAAACCTTGACCACTAAAGAGGCCTTTCTACTGACTGAAAAACACCAAAAGAGAGACAGGACGGAAGCTGATCGTCCTCACAGCGGCAGACCACTTGTAACAACACCTGCACAGGATCGGTACATCCGAACATCACACCTGCAGGACAGGTACAGGATGGCAACAACAACTGCCCGAGTTACACCATGAATGCACAATCCCTCCATCAGTGCTCAGACTGTCCCCAATAAACTGACTGTTACAACATCATCGGACTGAGCTTGTTGTCATTGCAGGCAATCTCAACGCTGTGCGTTACAGGGAAGACATCCACCTCCCTCATGTGGTACCCTTCCTGCAGGCTCATCCTGACATGACCCTCCAGCATAACAATGCCACCAGCCATACTGCTCGTTCTGTGTGTGATTTCCTGCAAGACAGGAATGTCAGTGTTCTGCCATGGCCAGTGAAGAGCCAGTGAAGAGCCCAGCACATCTGGGACCTGTTGGATCGGAGGGTGAGGGCTAGGGCCATTCCCCCTAGAAATGTCAGGGAACTTGCAGGTGCCTTGGTGGAAGAGTGGGGTAACATCTCACAGCAAGAACTGGCAAATCTGGTGCAGTCCATGAGGAGGAGATGCACTTCAGTACTTAATGCAGCTGGTGACCACACTGTTACTTTTGATGTTGACCCCCCCTTTGTTTAGGAACACATTATTCCATTTATGTTAGTCACGTCTGTGGAACTTGTTCACTTTATGTCTCAGTTGTTGAATCTTGTTATGTTCATACAAATATTTACAATATTAGTTTTATGAAAATATGAGGATGTTTATTTTTTGCTGAGTTTATATTCAATATGCAAGCAATATATAAGATGAAGTTTGTTATTTTTTCCATATTAAAATATTGACGCTATAATGTATGTGAGAACAAAATAGAAATGTTGCTGAATTTTCTCAATTTCATTCCCATAGTTGGGGATGTCAATGTCTTGGGCAGAGTGTTATACAGGCTAATGATCCCTCTCGTGTGTGTGTGGGTGTATTTGGTGTGCAGGAACCCCTCACCCCTCTGCAGTCCTTTTCAGATGGGGTCCTCTCTTTGTGTGCTCCCCTCAGCTCCCTTTCAGGTCCCCACGCCAGGGCCCAACAATCAGAGGGTGACCCCAAGGCGACCCCTCATTGAGCATCATCTCCAGAGTGTAACTGTCCTTGACAATGGAGCGGGACGCTGGTCTATTGTGGTGCCCTGGCCTGGCCTCTCCACCACCCAGACCCAGGACACCACCCAGCCTTTCAGCCCCACGGTGTTGCCAGAGTGGGGGGACAGGGGGGGTACATGGGGACACAGAGGAACCTTGTCTTGGCTGACTCCTTCCTGCCCTGCCTGGCCTTGCCCCCACGCCCCCCTATCCACCAACACCACAGTCCCGACTCCGTAGCACTCCTCAGAATGACGGCTGACTTGACAGCAGCAATATGCTTTAAAGTGTCAAGTCAAGTCCCTCCATTGTCTCTCTGAGTAGAGAGCCGAGGCACTGGAATGCACAATGGTGTGTGTGTGTGTGTGTGTGTGTGTGTGTGTGTGTGTATGTCTGTGTGTGTGTGTGTGTGTGCGTGCCGTCAGACGTAAAGGAGCTGAGTTTGTGTGTTCTTTATTTGCGTGTGTATATATTATGTGTGTCTGCTATCTGTTTTACATGTCCATACGAAAGAAGAAGAGCTCATTCTCTAAGGCTGTCATCATGACAGAAACCCTCAGCACACCATTTTCAGTTACCGTTACAAAAAAAGGCAAAGAAAACAGGTGTGTTTTGACTGTTTTGAGAAGAGTCAAGTAAAGAGTGATTTAAGGGCGGACGTTTGGCCTGTCCTGTGAGTGAGGTATGTGGTAATGAGGGCTTAGAGGGAGAGCGTGGCTCCTGTGTGTATAGTACCATCTCCCGTAGCCCCAGGGTCTGACTGGCTCTGTGTAGGCTGACACAGGCTCCACCTGGGGGGGCATCCTCTCCCGTGGAGGTCCTGGTTTGGTGGTGGGGGTGGAGGGTTGATGACACCGGCTCAGGGCAAGAAGGACTGGTAGTTTGTTGGATGTCTGGGTGAAGTGTGTGTTTGTTGTGTGTGCATGGGTATGATACCAAGCCGTCTCTATGAAGCCTAGAGGGGACAGGCAGTCAGGCACTACTTGGGTTACAACCAGGTGTTGGAACCAGTTCAGGGAGCAGCGAAAACCCATTTTTCTTTTAGAGGAATGGAAACAGAACCGGGAAAGAAAGTGATCTCGAGTGTTGCAGAACAGAACCGTTACTTTTCAATCTTGAACCAGTTAATAATGTAATAATGTACATTTTTGATCACATTTTTTCCCCCTAATGTCTAATATATATTGTAATTCTGTAATTCAGTGAAGTCATGATGCTAGTAATAGCATAAACATATTCCAATTCACATCATGTCATGATGCTCAGCACTTCAAGCCAAGCCCCCTCCACGTCCACCCCTCTCTCTTACTCTCTCCCCACCCGTAAAATTTCAGTCACATCTCTCGCCTGCACTTATTTGTTCTCAAACATGTAAACAACTAGCTTACACGTTCTAAAGCAAGCTGCTCGAACCACGTTTCTTGGTGGACTAAATGAAAGAACAATGTTGATTTCACAGGGTAAAAAAATAACGAAAATGATCTTTTTGGGGGTTCGAACCGGTTCAGAACTTTATTATGCTGGTCGGAACACTGTAAATAAATAAATAGGGGTTCTGCTCGGAACAGATCCTCTATTTCTAACCCAATCCTCCATTTCTATTGCATCATGTAACACAGTACAGTAGTATGTTCTCTATGTGATATGCCCAACCTGCTTGTGCTGTTTCAGGTGGCAGTGACACAGTGTCCTCCTGGTCCCGCTGTTCTCAGGTCAGCTCTAGCCAGTCCCATGTGTTTGATGAACTGGAGGCCATCGCCCCGCGGACCGGCTCCTGTCTGTCCCTAGACCAGCCACTCAGCCCAGCAGACTGCAGCCCACCTGGTACAGGTCCTGTACACCCACATTATGTCCAGCAGATCGTATAAAATACCACTGATGTCACACCTGTCAAGGGTCTACAAAATGATTCCATCAGAAACATGCTCTATATTTATGTCAAACATGTGCTCCTCTAACTGTAGACACTTGGAAAAGAAGAGCTTTGTTGTATGTCGTTGGCTTTTTACTTTGTATCAAAGTTGGTGAATTAACCGTTTTATTTGTTTTAGAGCAAGTGAATGCTTAACCAGCTACTTGTGGAATGTACCTGATGTTCAGAGTTGTTTCTACCTGGGCAGTCTATGGTTTTAAAATTAATTTTCATTATTTAGACAGTTATGTCAATGCAAAGGTCACGGCACCTGATTGTCTTCTTCCTATTTGTTGTTGTTGTTGTGGCCATGTTTGTCTGAACACCATTAATGAGACATGCTCTCCTTCCTCAGCCTCTCTAATGTAATGGACTGGGGTGTGACGGTGATGTGTGTATCTCAGCGCTCTGTTGTGGAACAGTGTGTCACGTCTTTGTGTGTGTACAGTAAATGTGTGTGTGTGTGTGTGTGTGTGTCTCCTGAGGTTGGTCAGTTCAGTGAGCTGTGAAGTGGAACATTACCCAACACAGACAGTGATTCTCTCAACTCACTGAGGACTTCCTCAAGCTTCTCTCATCCCCTCTAATCCCTGACAAGGTGTTTAGGATGTTTAACCTGCTCGCTTGACCTGAACCTCCGTCAGACCTCCATGACCTTTGCCCTGAGGATGTGGTGGGATCATGTCAGTGGTGTAACATCTTCCTCAATTGACAAATATAGACATATATTATCAGTATAGAGCCTGGAAAGCAAATACATGTAAAACTGTCTTAAACTGACTGACCTCTTAAACTTTGCTAATGACTCACAGGCAGCCAAGTGTGTATGTCCACTCTCCACTCTCCGTCTGGGTGGCAGTATAGCTAGTTAACACTTTAATCACTGGGTTAGACCCTTGTTATCTGTAACAGTGTGTCTTTACAATGGGTTGCATTGTCATGGTTAATGGGGGGGTTAACTCCCAGCCTAACTGAAAGTGTGTCATCACAATGTGTTTCACCACGGGACTTCCTTCACCACAACTCCTTAATCAATCAGACAGCCAGTTCTTTTTTCCTCACCTGAAGGGGTTTACCTGGCAAACAGAAACACACCCAGAGACACACACAACACATTGTAGAGGCAGGAGCATTCCCTATGATAGGGGTAGGCAACCCTGGTCCTAGAGGTCCACATGCAGGTCATGTTTTTGATTTAACTGACCTGGAAGACCAGGTGTGTTGAATGTAGGGAATCACTGAACTGAGGAATTAGCTCTGTTGGTCAGGTGTGGTGCCTAGTTGGAACGTCATCCTGCAGTACCTGCATCACTCCAGGAACAGGATTGTCTTCCCCTGATCTAGGTGGAATTCATTTCAAGTCGCTCAAAGTCTCTAAAAGTTAGTCGCTCAAAGGACATACTGTAAAAAAAGCTGTATTGTACTTAACAACTAGAAAACTATCCAGATGTGATACTTTTTATGCGCTATAAAACACAATGCATTCCACTATGGCTGTGAGATGGTGGGACAGATTGCATTCAGAGGAGAAGCAGGGTTGACTTGCAGCAGAGCGTGATATGAGGCAGCTCCAGCCCAGCAGCTGTGTGAAATCCCCTCCCAGGGAACAGCAGCTCCACACCCTGCTCTCTGCCTGGACGGCGTGGGCCGAGGATTTGCATGGGCAGGGAGCCCACACTGTTACTGATCCCCTTTTAATTGGCCGTGACAGAGAACTTTGGAGCCTAGGACTGGGGGGGTGGAGCTGGAGGGTTGTCAGTCATATTTGCACACACACCTCACTGATCCATACAACAGGACTATTTCCTCTACCTCTAATCTGGTTCAGAGAGGCTATCTCTGGCCTATCCCTGGTTATCCAGGAGTCCCTGTGATAACCCCCTGCACACAGGTCATCAGAGAAGTTGGTCACTCTGGTCCTGACTAATGTATTGTTTGTTGAGTCCCTTGTAGCTCAGTTGGTAGAGCATGTCTCTTGCAACACCAGGGTTGTGGGTTCGCATCCCACAGATCAGCATGAAAATGTATGTATGTGCTCTTGATAAGAGTGTCTGCTAAATGTCAAGAAAGAAAATGAAATGAGTTAGTAGATGGACTGACTAATGCCATGAGTCCATTTTTAATGCTTTAGTTCTGTTGTGTTGGATCTGCTGTTTCACATAATGCTTCAGTTGTCCTGTATACTGTATGCCACCTCTGCAGAGATGTCCCCAGGCCTGGCTGCTCTGACAGTGGGCTGTGACTCAGGGGACCTGGGCTCCCTGTCCCGTGTGCAGCTCCTGCTCCTGGACCGGTCGGACCCTGTGGAGCCCCACTGGCTCGCTGGTCAGGACATGTACTCCCCAACAGAAGACGGAACAACAGGCCACACAGCGGCGCTCCGAGCCAGAAGACCTTTTAGTCCAACGCTGTATACTACAGGTATCCCTGATTTACAACTCAACACCCAACCCAGTCTGTGATTTATTTGTGTGTCAGTTAATGTGACTGGACTGACACATGTCTTTATACACACACTGTGTTTGAGACATTGTCTCAATAAGATTAGATGAAAACTCACTCCTTCGACAGTTTCTGTAACATCAGTTACAATGAGCCAGGCTATGACCTTTGATAGAAACAGAAAAACCGTTGATTTCACAACAGGGAAAATCCAGACAGAGGAGTATTCTGTAGAATAGCCTGGACAGGGGAATACCAAGCAGCGTTATGGGTGTGTGCCTGCCAGTCGTTGGCCGGCCTTGAGAGTAATGTCTTTACAGTGTGAACCGCCTCTCATCTGCTCCCAGGCATGCTGCTGCAGCATCTTAACTGAAAGGCCATAAAGATATAGAGGCTCATTTCTGGCTTTGGCAAAACGTTTTATTGGGATATGATATGCCATATTAATAAAGATCAAACCGCTTCGCATTTACCATTAACCTGGAGACCTCAGCCCAGACACACAAAAGTATCTCGTTTAACAATGGCACAATCTGGATGTGATTGTGTCTGTGCGGCACGCGCATATCATTCTGGGTGATGCAAGAAATGGCATAGAAAGCTGAGCAAACGTCCCGTAAATTGGTAAAAGGAACACAAGTGGTCGATGAGCAAACAGTTGGAAATAAGCACATCATATTGTAGTTTTATAGGCAAACAAAATATGTATAACTTATTTTCCATGATATTGACAATACTAATGCTCAGTGTGATGATTCTCCTCTGAATTGGCAATGGCCTTGAATACAGTCATTGAATCAAACGAAATCCTCTTCACTCGTTGACGTATCACTGTGGCCTGCCTGGAGATGTAGACACTGCAGGGAGCTCGTCTGTCTGTCTGTCCTCCTAGGTGTGTCTCCAGAACAATGTTTTCCCATTCTGTGTTTGCACCTGGCATGCTTCTGCGAGACAGGTGCTCCTCCATGTCCCCCCTTTTTATATCAGCATTTGCAGAGAGATTAGGAACCATACTTTTAACTAATACATGGCATTACTCATATCGGCGCACATACTCAAACACAAAGGAAAACAGGCGCAAGCGTGTACATCGGGCACGCTGGCACGCGCACACAAGATCTATCTAGTGTGTCTTCAAATTGATGTGTGTGTGCGTGCCTGCATGGATGTGTGTGTGTGTTGTTGTTGTCAGGCGTCCTGCAGCCCCTCACAGCTGGCAGCTGTGGAGACGGCAGTGTGTCTGAGAGGTGTGTCGCCACAGGCAAAGTCCAGGGACGGGGTGAGCACACAATGGTGAGTGTCTGTAGGCCCTCCCCTAAACTACCCCTCACAACACCCCCCTTGTGGCTTTCATCCGTCTCCTTAAATGACTATTGTACATTGTTGTTTAAACACAGACTATACAAACACACAGACACTGACTGAGACAAAGACCTCTATTTACAGTATAAACTTGAACTGGCGTGAATTTGTAACTGCCATCCCAGATCAAGCAGCCAAATTGTTGTTGATAATTGAAACACACTATAACAACAGTGAGAGAAGTGCGCAGTGCAGCAGGTGTGTAGTTAATCAGTCACAGGCCACCGGAGGGTGACTGTACCACTGAAAGCCAGCCTATTTACACCACGCTCCACTCAGCCCACTGCTCTATCCAAAGGGGGGACCACTCACTCACACTTAGATGAGGCTCTATACAGGGGGGACTCTTTTGGAAGATGCGCCGCTGGTGAGATGGATCAGACAGGGTCAGGGGTGAGGGGTCAGGGGGTAAACGCAGCGCTGCGAGTGCCGGGGTGCAGTGGAATGGATGCAGGTGCTCCATGCGATAGACTATTCATCTCCTCTTTATGATGGAGGAGAGAGCTTCCTCTGCTCTCTGAAAGGCTCAATGTGTCTTATAAGCCCCCTGTGATTTTGTCTAACCACAATGAAAGGTTCTGAGTACCCGGGACATGATTCACGTTATTCTATTTGCATACTGGACCACTACTACACGACAGGTTTAGAGTCTAGTGTGCTGGTACGGGATTGGCACGCATGTGGTTATAATGTTTTTTTTTTGTAATAGTCATGCCTGATTGGTCAATGTGGTTTGAACACAGGTCAGAATGAATAATGTGATCGTTGTGTCGCGGTTTTATGCTTGTGTTTTCAGCAGTCCCACACCGAGGATGGTTCCAGGTCACCATCGTCATGGATCAGTGATTCCAGTCCATCAGGCACCATATCCGGGTCCACCAGTTCCCAATGCGAGTCCTGTTGTGGTACTGCATCGTATAACTCTTATCACATCCACACTGAAGGAACATGATCTCTTAACAACCTTATTGATTTGATTTCCTAATCGTTGTACTTCAGCTTGCTCTGCATATTATGCATTCAACCCTTCTCTCTGAAACGAAGCATACAGCTCAGGAAACCCTTAGCAGCTATCTTGAATCAGTCAATACCTACAAGAGGCTGTCCTTAACATGAGGGTTTGGTCTCCGTAAAAGCCCCCTCTGTCCATACTAGAGCGGGTCTTATTCAAAGCCATTGTGTTCTTACTGTCACCGCTGTGTTTGGCCGTGTTTCTCTGCGTCCGGTACATTTAAGCCTGATAATCCTCCGTAGAGCCGGCTGGCGAGCAGAGTGGTCCTCTCCTGTGTGGCCGTCTTGTGTACACTGATGAATAATGGGTTCAAAGGCAGAGCAAGTACTGTAGGACCAGAAACACAGAGAAAACAGGCTTCACAGGAAGGCAAGAGAAAGGAAGGATCAATTGGGTTTGACTTACCCTCTTCACATTTCTCTCTCTTCGGTGAAGCAGAGACACTCTTTTTGAGCTAAAACTTTCTCCCCATTCAATTTCTCCTTTTCCCTCTTCCCTCTCATCGCTTTCTCCTCTATTTCACCACACCTGTGATCATGCCATGTGTTTTAACGCTGAGTGACTCTCCTGTATCAGTCATTGTGTTATGTTGGCCCTAATGGCCCGTGGCTCGCCGTGTTGCGGCTCAGTGACAGCACCATTATAAACCCAGTTGTCGTACCTGTGATTCAACGGCCGTGCATGAAGGCCACCGTACTTAGCCATTAACTATGGCCAAGGGCACAGTAACATGTAACATGCCCTCTTGGCTCCACTGCTTGTTGTCTGATGTCAGGACACCATGACTGGTGGGTTACACTCACTGGTCAGATACCAGGAGCTGTGTCACATGACTACATCTTTGTTAACTTACAGATGGGGAGGAGTCCGAGGGAAGTGACCAAACCAGCCAGGCCCTTACCACCTTAAATGACAGGGGTGAGTGACATTTTAGTGAGATGTCTTAATGTGGGATAGTAAAGTTTTCCCACTGTATTATTACCTCTATTTTACACGCCTGCAATGGAACGCTCATAATGCTCATTGGACATAAGACAGCCGTTTGTTGTGGTGGAGCCCTAAGCATCCAGAAACCCCAAAACACGGTCTTATTTACTGCAGCTCTGCGAGAACAAACTTGTCACATACAAAACAAGATGTCATCCCAGGTATCCTTGGTGATGGTCTGTGTGTTCATGCACAATGACCTCTGGGAGTCCAAAGACATGGTCATAGCCCAGGAGAGGGTCATGGGGAGGGCGCTGAGGGGTCAGCCCCGGGGTCAGCGAGACTTTGAGAGGTGCCCAGTGTGTGGGATGGCTTTGTGTGGCCATAGGTTAGGTGAGATTGGGTTTCCAAGCGGAGGAACGGCACAGTTAAAACTCTCAATAGAGCTCCCTAAGTAGTCCATAGAGTGAAACTGTTAGGACTCAATGTGACACTATGGGGACAGCATTGTAGGGTGACAGCATGTTGTGCCTGTATGAATTTACGAATCCAAAAATGATTTTGACCTAAAAGTATGCATCCAAATAAAGAATATACGACAAATGTGAAATACAGACCCTGTTGTCGTAGGTATTTGTTATAACAGGTTTATAGCTTTATAATGTGGCTTGTTCCAAACAATGTCCACCTGTGCATGAACCAATAGGTAGAATACAGGCCAATGTCACTTAGGCCAAGGACTTACCCAGTCAGAAACATCATGCAATAAGATAAGTCAGTAAGCTATGTGGTCTGTCCCCAGTGAGCTCTCTGATAAGGTCTTTGTCCCTCTCTCTGTCATAACTAATTCATAGGTACAAATGCATGACTGTTTCAATTCTGCCCGGTCACTCCTGTGTTTACCCCAGAGTTTAGCATTCAGCTGTAACTGAAGACGTTAGCGCCCTAAGTGAATATCGTTATGAGCCAGGGCCACAAAAAGGACTAATCTGGACTGACCCTGGTAGATTGTTCCGGAAGGCTTCAGGGAGCCACTAGCTGGACAGATTAGGGCCGGTGAAAGAGAAGGGAAAGACACTGGAGTAGAGATTAGTTGTGTTCCTCCACCCGCCCCCAGAGGACCACACACTGACAATGTAGCTGTGTCACCATTGTCTCTAAACCACTGTCACTGTGGGCTCAGAGGCCATTGTCTCGTCCAAAATCCACCATCATTTTCTCTCCCTCCTTGCCCTTTTTCAAACCTGGATTCATCCAGGCCCTTTGATTGGCACTTGTCAGCGGCTGATAGAGAGGATGACGTGTTGGAAAACGATCCGGCCAATAAAGGAGACCTGAAAAGGCCAATCCCTCCCCATGAATAATAATCTGGACGGATTTGCCTTTTTCCTCCGCCCCTCCCTTTATTCCAGCCTTTCTTCTGGACAGATAGAGGAGTCGAGGCTCTGGGTGGCATCGGTGAATGGCACTGATTGTTTCACTGACGCTCATCCTTTTCTCAAACACACAAAGAAAAAGATACCAGTCCAACCTTCCTGCCTCTTCCTGGTGGACTGGATGTTGGGGTGTTTCTGTGTGGAGGGGCAGTCGATGTGTGGATTTTTGTGTTCAGGGGCAGAGCCGGCCAGAGGGGGGGTGGTGTGTGATTTTTTTTGTCTTCGGTGGCCTTTAGAGATCAGGGAGGGGATTTGACTTGGCTACACACAGCCAAATCCAGCTATCTGCCACGATTCAGATGGTTCTGTTGGTATGGCAACCTGGTCTGTGTGTTTTAGATGGTTTCTAAGCAGGCCACTGTCTTGTTTCCAGCTTGAACTGACCAGTAATCACTCCCCAGCATTCACGGATTAGGCCATGTTAGAATAGGAGCTTTCAGAAAGGAAGGTACCAAATTATTCATGAAGCTTTTACTTTGTATCAAGAATGTCTCAGAGTCGCTATGTTTAAAATGACCAGTCGAGTTGGTCTTGTCCAATAATGAACATAAATATATTATGAAATGTGTTCATGTAAGATGTTAAAGCGCTTGCACAAATGCATCATTTCAGATAGCAATTGAACTAACATTTTGTCACCGTTCCTTCTAATTTCATGGTGTATAGGCATGCATTCTATACAGTATGATATCATTTGTATTCTACATCTCCTTGGTCCTTCCAATTTCATTGAAATAAATCATCTAAACATGATTGATGTTGCACACAAATAAAATGTTGTATCGGTGGACAGTATTTTACTACCCAAAAGCCTCTGTTATTGAGAATGGTGCCCGACACAGAAACTGAAGTAGAGATGTGATTGTGTTCACTGTGGTGGAAGACGGATTGTCAAATGAGACATGACTATATCCATCTGAGCTGCTGACCTCTGACCTTTCAGCACGATATATGATATATGATGACAGCCTGTGACGTTTTTGATGAAAGATAGATTTGAACCCTATCACTCTGTTGGTCAAGCTTTCTCCTGATCGTAATGTCTAACTAACACTATCCTAATGCTGAAATGCTTGAAACTCATTTGTTTTATGTGGTAACACAAGTAACACTTATGGTAAAGAATGACTACTATAGTTTAAAAAAAAGAAGGAACTTGTAATCACAATCCAAGCCTCGATGTACCTTGAGTTTTCATTGATGGCACTCGTTGTCCCTGCACTTCCAGGCCAGGAAGTGCATTATTCTGACATTTCATTGGCAGATAATGGGACTCCTAATTGGTGGCCAGTGCCAAATCGACTGAGTGGTTAAGTTTCCCGAAGGGAGTGTCCCTCTTTCAGTTAGGATGTGTAAAGGACAGAGGAGTGGAGATGTGATGTGACTGGGATGTTTAGGGAGGACAAAGAGGTGAACGTGTGTTTGTGAGGGGGGTTGCAAAGTGATTTCTTAAGTAGCAAGATATATGTACACAAATGCAGAACACCTAGCATGTTGACTTTCAAAGTGCTTTGTGGAACTCTACTAGGCACACAACAGTAATATTAAACTAAGTGGGTCAGCATCATGAAAATACAATAACCAGTGAATGAGTACCACAAGCAAGAAGGTACCAAACCATAACCATAAACAGTGTTAGTTCTCATAGATCTGGTTATGGGGATATGAATGCAATATGATGACCTCTGAGACTCAGATGGGCTTTGAAATCTGCCCAATGCCATGAGATTATTCTCCATCTCTGTGTCCCCATCCAGGCCCCAGCCCAGACCAGGGGGTTCCAGTGAAGGAGGAACCTGGTTGCCCTGATCTGGGGGAGCGAGGCTGGGCTTCCACAGGGGTCAGGAGAAGGCCCGGGAGGCTGGAGCGCAGGATGAGGGAGAAGGAGCGAAAAAGGGAGGAGAGAAAGACAAAGGTGCTAAACATCTACTCCAGACTCCAGGACAGCGGGCCCCTCCAGCCCAGCCGCAGCAGGGGCCGCTCCAGGTTTGAGGACTGTGAGTGTATCAGTGTATCCATCCACCCACACACATTTAAAACCCCAAACTGCCAACCGACACACATTGATCTGCCCACTGCCTCGTACCGTAAGGGAGCATGTTGGCAAAACACAAACGCATCTACGCTCAACACTGCGGCCTCTCAACTTTTAAAAATAATTTTTCTCCCAAACACAATTTTCCTTTAGTCCAGAGCACAGCAGTTGATTTCACCATTTCAATTAGCTGCTTTGTAGACAGGAGTTTACCCTGAAATTCTTCAGTTTCTCCCAAATGTCCAATTTCTGTCATGTCACCCATTGTCACTGCGCCGAGCCTGGCAAGTCCCACAATGAGCCTGTACACCTCGGGTCAAGGTTAAGGGGGTGGGGCCCCCAGACTGGTCCCTAGGTCAGGGTTTATCCTGTGTGCACAGCCACTTGTCTGATTGGACAGGTCTGTTCAGCCAGTAATAAACTGAGAGGAAGAAGCCTGCAGCTGTCCTTCCACACAACAAAAGGAAGGTTTTTACCAATGATGAGCTTTTGTGTTTGTGTGTGGTGGGGAGAGGGAACTGTTTCTCTTTCATAAGTGTGTATTGGCTTCAACTATTTCTCAGATCTCAGCTCATTTGATATTTTTAGCAGTCGTGTTCAAGCATCATGTTTATGTCTGCTGGTGTTACTTTCTGTTTGTCTTTGTGGGTTTGTGTGACAATGAGTGTCAGTATTTGTGGGTTTGCATGTGTTTGCGGGCTGCTGCCCCTCGCTCAGACACGTGGAAACGTGTCCCCTCATTAGGGGCTGAAAGGCACTAATTGGCCTTAATTGGCACCCTCTCGTCTGGCACTGACCACTGGTCAAAGCACTCCCAGAGAGACGCCTCTCAACGCACCCCTCCCTCGTTCCATTCTTCCTCTATGCACTTTTCTCCCACTTTCTTCTTTTACTTCCCCATTCATCCATCAATCCTACCATCCATCCATCCATCCTTCCTTCCTGCCCCTAGACATTCACTTTCTCTAGTGCCTCTGTTTGTGCCACACTCCCTGTTTCCCATCAAAAGTACATATCTGTGTTATCACAGTAGTAGAGACACCGTAGATTGTATACAGTAAGTATAAGCAATAGCGGAGTGATGATTGTTTTCATACAGATAAGAGCGGGGTCAGGTCTGAACCTCAATGTTTTCCTAGTAGGCTAGGAACATACAATGCCTGTGTTGACTGAGTGCATGATTGTTTTGGATAGATACGCAAGAGGGATGACTGTAAGTGCATGCAGGGAGACTGGTGTCCACTCAGAGCTCCATTGTGTGCTGTTGTCCCATGGAGTGCTGCTCAGTAGCTGTACCTGTGCTGCTGGCAACAGTGACTCACTCTGCCAGGGTCTCTGATGAATGTCAGTGTTGATGGGGAACACCTGGCGGCCCCGTGACTGCACCGCCTCAGCCCCGCCCCCCGGACGCCACTCAGCCTCCCGTGTATTAGCGTTCTATTCAGTTAGGTGGGGAATCCACTGCAGTCGTTTGCTCGGTTGTTTTCACCGCAATGAATGGCTTCTCAATTAATGAGCAAGGGAGACCAATCACTTAGAAAAGAGGGTGTGTGTGTATGTGTATGTGTGTGTGTGTCTGCACGCATGCGCCTGTGTCTGTGTGTATATGTATGTATCTGTGTGTGTGTGTCGGTGTGTCGGTGTGTGTGTGTGTGTGTGTGTGTGTGTGTGTGTGTGCCCGTGCGCTAGGGTACAGTGCCTTTATGTAACGGCTGTTTGCTCAGCCTTTGATCTAGAATACCTCTGTGTATTTACCATTACCGCCAAATGACTGGACAAACAAACAGCCAGCCTATTGATGAGCATCAGTGTGGAATATGCACGTTAGCTGCCGCTGTTTTCAAAGAGCGCAGAGAAGGAGAGAGGCAGAGCGGCAAAGTGAATCTGTCAAAGAGTCTATTATATGGTGTCTGAACAGAGAGGGCCCTCCACAATGGCTTTATTAATGGCATAATGTCAAGGAGAGGCTGGGCAATAATAACACATCATTTGGCTTTGTCAGCTTATCAGTACAGATCAGTTATAGCAGATGATTAGAGGCTTTGAGGACTTATCTTTGTGGATCTGTGTGTGTGCGTGTGTAGCAACGCTAGGTGATTGGACTTAGGTGTGTGTGTGTGTGTGTGTGTGTGTGTGTGTGTGTGTGTGTGTGTGTGTGTGTGTGTGTGTGTGTGTGTGTGTGTGTGTGTGTGTGTGTGTGTGTGTGTGTGTGTGTGTGTGTGTGTGTGTGTGTGTGTGTTTGTGCGTGTGTGTGTGTGTGTGTGTAGCAGCGCTAGGTGATTGGACTTAGGTGTGTGTGTGTGTGTGTGTGTGTGTGTGTGTGTGTGTGTGTGTGTGTGTGTGTGTGTGTGTGTGTGTGTGTGTGTGTGTGTGTGTGTGTGTGTGTGTGTGTGTGTGTGTGTGTGTGCTTGAGCTGTGGTTTGTGGTGAGGTGGGTGGCGTGCTGCCAGGGTCGGGAGTGTGGCGCTGCGTGTGTCTTTGTTTGTTTTCCTGACACAGACTTTTCCACCTCATCCTTTTGGAGAAAGTGAAGGGGCGGAGCCACGGGTCCATGGAGCAATAATGAGGCCTGTTGCCAAATTCTGCCCCCCCCCCGCTGAATTCACCACGCTCAAAGGGACTGGAGCACACTGCCAAATTCTCCTCCGACTCAAAAGAGATGTTGAATAATATTTGGACGTGTTATTAAAGAATCACGAAACGTTGATGAACGATCCTGTAAAAATGGTTCTAAGTTTGTTTCATGGAAAACGATAACATCATGTAATCGTCATTGATGAATTGGCTCGTTTGGCCATGAATCCTTAGCTACTGCTGTTCCAAGACTAGAGGAAATGTACAGTATGTTTAAGTAATGTCCGACCCCCTGTCTAACAGTTGCGTGTGGATATAGACATTGTCTTAGATACACACTCTCTGTGAATGACTTTCAACATTGAGTGGAGCTCAGGAATTAAAGGACGGATCATCCCCTCCTGCACCTCCTACTGGCCTACTGAAGTTCTCAACTTCCTGCTTGTATAATGATGTTACTGTAACATGTAGCATTCATATAAACCTCATTGGTCGCTCCATTGTGTAATTAATACACTTAAATATACTCTAGAATCATATCATGGAACAATCTAGACCAGTTTGATTGAATTAATGTCAGTGACTGGATGATTTTATCATCATCATACAACATGTCAAACTACTCAAACTATAATGAAGCTTTGATTTATTTTAAGAATGTAGGACTAGCACTCATGTCATGTTTTGACGCTACAGAATTAAAAGATCACAGCACTTAAAGAGCTTAAAACCCGACGTGTCCCCAAATGTTCCCATATAGTCTGTCTGTTGTGTTACCGTCACAGTGGACAACGTTTGAGCCTAGCCAACGGCATGGAAAATCCATGCTCATTACATGAATGTAATTACTCTAAATACAGGTTTTTAATCAGACACTGTGCGGGTTAGGTTGGGCCCTGACATTCTCCCGCTGGAAAAACGGGGTCATTTCTCCTCTAGCACTGAATGTGACCTTTGTTTGGGGAATTATGGATACTTTATACATGTGATGATGAGCAGAAACAAAGGTCTGGGATTAAGCGGGGAAGAGAGGGAGCGAAATAAACAAGAGGACAACACGTGATATAACACAATAGAACCACAGTCCCGACACTGTTTACATTTCTCCTGACTATAATGTACGGTATTGAGAGTTTGTTGTTGCAGTCCTTCAGTTATTCCGACTAGATTTCAATCAGAAATAACGGTTATATGCAAACTACGTTCTCACTTTGAATGAGGATCGTTTTGTTCAGGTTGTGACTCTCTGAGAAAGTATTAATCAGGCGTTCATGAATGCCTGCACGGCGTCAGATCAGCAATCAGGCCGTTTGTCATCTGTCAGCTGGAGACATTGACAGTGATGTCCAAGTGTGTGTTAAATGAGATGTGACTGGTGGCTTTTCGCCGCCTGCGGACCGACGGTGGACGTCTTTGTGGTGACTGAAGAAACTGAACAAAAAGAAGCAAAACAAACGGCAGTAAAAGTGAACCTCCTTGCTCATCATCATCATCACGGCCCCATTGTTCCTCCCTCAATCGCTACTGAATCGCCTCACTCTCATTACAGATTACAGCTTCAGCGGAGTGACTCTCCCCTTTCTCTCGCCTTTCTGTGCCACGGTCCTTCTCTTGATTAACATTTTCTGCTAGGCTTCACACCAAAGGCACAACCTGTGTGCTTTAAAGGCCATCTGAAAAAAAAGCCATCATGCGCTGGAGTGGAATCAGATAAGGCTATCTGGCAGGAGGTTTTAGTGCCTGGGCTTTGTCCCGCTCCTCCACCCTCCTTCGCTTCCTCCCTCAATCTCTCACTCCACTGCACCTTTTGTCCGGCTGATTTCCCGACGGAGTGGCCTCCTCAGTCGCAGACCCCCTGATCTTCCTCCAGCACGGACTGCTGTGTGTGTGTGTGTGTGTGTGTGTGTGTGTGTGTGTGTGTGTGTGTGTGTGTGTGTGTGTGTGTGTGTGTGTGTGTGTGTGTGTGTGTGTGTGTGTGTGTGTGTGTGTGTGTGTGTGTGTGTGTGTGTGTGTGTGTGTGTGTGTGTGTAAAAATGAGTGCCTGTGGGCACACATCAGGCCTGAGAGGTGCAATTCAGAGGCCCAGGAAAGAGAAGCAGGCCTCGGATAGAGAAAGAGAGAGAGCGTGGTAGAAATGGAGTCCCCATTAGGGGGACTGGAGCACTACCTACCAGGGACAGGACTGAAGGGACCTGCCTCAGCCCGCAATCATGCTAAAAGGAGGAAACAGGGGATCCATTTACTCTGTTACAGAAGCTGTCAATTCACTTCATTGGTTTGATCAGTGCACTGATCCAAGCAGTGGTGTGTGTGTGTGTCTATTGAAGAGGGTTAGATTGGGGTCTGGGGGCTAGCTAATACCCATCCCAGACGCTGCTCGGGGACCGAACGTGTGACTCGTGGGTCTCAGCGAAAGCCCCTTCTCGTCACAGATATTTGCAAACAGATGTACACAGCTCCACCGCAGGTTTTGATCAATCAAGCTTTAACAAGTCAAGTTGTCTGGATGCGAATGTAACAATTTGCATGTGAAAAGAGGAGGCTGCGGAAGGCCTGGTTTTGATTAGGCCTAAGCAGATAAATGGCAGATTGAAACGGCCCCCTGCAACCGGGGAGAAACCCAGAGGTCCAGGGGTTGAAGTCAGACTGATATAAACTCTGTTTCTGCTACTTTCTTCTGCTACCCAATGAATAGATCCATTATTCAGTGGACTCTTTCTCATCTCTACTGAATTGAAGTGGAAGCAGCTTAAAGAGCTCTTCTCTTGTCTCCCCTTCTCTCCCCTTCTCCCCCCTTCTCTCTGCTTCTCTCCCCTTCTCTCCCCTTCTCTTCTCTCCCCTTCTTTCCCCTTCTCTCCGCTTCTCTCCCCTTCTCTTCTCTCCCCTTCTCTCCACTTCTCTTCTCTCCCCTTCTCTCCCCTTCTCTCCCCTTCTCCTCTTCTCTCCCCTTCTCTCTGCTTCTCTCCCCTTCTCTCCCCTTCTCTTCTCTCCCCTCTCTCCTTCTCTCTCTTCTCTCCCCTTCTCTTCTCTTCTCTCTCCTTCTCTTCTCTTCTCTTGTCTCCCCTTCTCTCCCCTTCTCCTCTTCTCCCTTCTCCCCCTTCTCTTCTCTCCCCTTTTCCCCTCTCCCTCCGCTTCTCTCCCCTTCTCTTCTCTCTTCTCTCCACTTCTCTTCTCTCCCCTTCTCTCCCCTTCTCTTCCTTCTCCTCTTCTCTCCCCTTCTCTCTGTTCTCTCCCTTCTCTCCCCTTCTCTTCTCTCCCCTTCTTCTCTTCTCTCCCCTTCTCCCGCTTCTCCCCTCTTCTCTTCTCCCCTTCTTCTCTTCTCTTCTCTCCCCTTCTCTCCACTTCTCTTTCTCTCCCCTTCTCTCCCTTCTCTTCTCTCCCCCTTCTCTTCTCTCCTTCTTCTCTTTCTCTCCGCTCTCCCTTCTCTTCCTTCTCTTCTCTTCTCCCCTTCTTCTCTTCTCCTTCTCTCCCTTCTCTTCTCTCCGCTTCTCTTTCTCTTCCTCCCCCTTCTCTCCCCTTCTCTTCTTCTCTTCTCTTCTCTTCCCCTTCTCTCCTCCCCCTTCTCTCTCTCTCCCCTTCTCTCCCCTTCTCTCCCCTCTTCTCTTCTCTCCCCTTCTCTTCTCTTCTCTCCCCTTCTCTTCTCTCCCCTTCTCTCCCCTTCTCTCCGCTTCTCTCCCCTTCTCTCCCCTTCTCTTCTCTTCTCTCCCCTTCTCTCCCCTTTCTCCTTTCTGCTGCTTTCTCTTCTCCTCCTCCAGATTTGCTTTGTGAAATTGACGTGGATGTGTGATTAGCCATTAAAGCAAACGAGCTGTAGTCCCTTCAGTTGCTATCTGAAATGTTGACCACTGTAGACTTGTGGCATCCTCAACATCCTTATATATACAGTTGAAGTCGGAGGTTTATATACACCTTAGCCAAAAACATTTCAATTCCGTTTTTTCACATATCCTGACATTTAATCCTTGTAAAACTTCCCTGTTTTAGGTCAGTTAGGATCACCACTTTATTTGAAGAATGTGAAATGTCAGAATAATAGTAGAGAGAATGATTTATTTCAGCTTTTATTTCTTTCATCACATTCCCAGTGAGTCAGAAGTTTACATACACTCAATTGGTATTTGGTAGCATTGCCTTTAAATTGTTTAACTTGGGTCAAAAGTTTCAGGTAGCCTTCTACAAGCTTCCACAAGTTGGGTGAATTTTAGCCCATTCCTTCTGACAGAGCTGGTGTAACTGAATCAGGTTTATAGGCTTCCTTGCTCGCATACGCTTTTTCAGTTCTGCCCACACATTTGGTCAGGGCTTTGTGATGGCCACTCCAATACCTTGACTTTGTTATCCTTAAGCCATTTTGCCACAACTTTGGAAGTATGCTTGGGGTCATTGTCCATTTAGAAGACCCATTTGCAACCAAGCTTTAACTTCCTGACTGATGTCTTGAGATGTTGCTTCAATATATCCACATTATTGTCCTTCCTCATGAAGCCATCTATTTTGTGAAGTGCACCAGCCCCTCCTGCAGAAAAGCACCCCCACAGCATGATGCTGCCACCCCCATGCTTCACGGTTGGGATGGTGTTCTTCGGGCTTGCAAGCCTACCCCTTTTTCCTCCAAACATAACGATGGTCATTATAGCCAAACTTTTCTTTTTTTGTTTCATCGGTCCAGACGACATTTCTCCAAAAAGTACGGTCTTTGTCCTCATGTGCAGTTGCAAACCGTAGTCGGTTTTGGAGCAGTGGCTTCTTCCTTGCTGAGCGGCCTTTCAGGTTATGTCGATATAGGACTCATTTTACTGTGGATATCGATACTTTTATACCTGTTTCCTCCAGCATCTTCACAAGGTCCTTTGCTGTTGTTCTGGGATTGATTTGCACTTTTTGCACCAAAGTAAATTCATCTCTAGGAGACAAAACGCGTCTCCTTCCTGAGCGGGGTGACGGCTGTGTGGTCCCATGGTGTTTATACTTGCGTAGTATTGTTTGTACAGATGAACGTGGTACCTTCAGGTGTTTGGAAATTGCTCCCAAGGATGAACCAGACTTGTGGAAATCTACACATTTTTTTCAAAGGTCTTGACTGATTTCATTCGATTTTCCCATGATGTCAAGCAAAGAGGCACTGAGTTTGAAGGTAGGCCTTGAAATACATCCACAGGTACACCTCCAATTGACTCAAATGATGTCAATTAGCCTATCAGAAGCTTCTAAAGCCATTACATGATTTTCTGGAATTTTCCAAGCTGTTTAAAGGCACAGTCAACTTAGTGTATGTAAGCTTCTGACCCACTGGAATTGTGATACAGTGAAATAATCTGTCTTTAAACAATTGTTGGAAAAATGACTTGTGTCATGCACAAAGTAGATGTCCTAACCAACTTGCCAAAATTATAGTTTGTTAACAAGAAATTTGTGGAGTGGTTGAAAAATGAGTTTTAATGTCTGCAACCTAAGTGTATGTAAACTTCTGACATCAACTGTATATCATCTCTAAAACGTGTACTACTTGCTCAAATCCTTTTCCTTGTATTAAACGTTTCCCCTAAAGTGAGTTATGATGCCTGTTTCTCTTAGTCAATCAATACATTGACCTCAGCTGATCCCAGGTCTGTAAAAACTCCTCTCTCTACACACACACGAAGACCCCAGCAGCCAAGTGCCACAGGAGACCCCTGAGTGTGCTGCCTGCCCGGCTGGGAACCCCAGTGAACACACTGGTCCTTATTGCCCCCCACCACCACCATCAGAGGGATGCTGCTGGCCTTCCCATTGATAAAGACCAGACTCTCACACACGCACAGACACATACACATACACACTCCTGAATCCTGGCATACTGTATATCGAGATATTATTAGAAAACATTCAAAAATCTCACAGATGTCTTGTGATCAGTATGAAATAAGATATAAACGCCGTTTGAGATAATATTAAGTTTATATTTCAGTTTGGTGATGTGTGAGGATTTGTAAGCAGTGGATTTGAATTGAACACTATAGCAGAGGGTTGTGTGTGGCTTCTCTTCCCGCTAGAGAGCCTGTTTAAACACAGAGGTTTGTATTTACTCTCTTCTTCCCTCTTCTCCTCTTCCTTTCTTTCTTGCAGTCGACTTCTTGGCAAAGTATTGCATTTTCAGCCAGGAGAAGCTGGCAGAGTACAAAAGGGCTTTTGAAGCAGTAAGTGAAAGGGGATTTAAACCCTCTCTGTTCACACTATGCCTCAGATACACTCCCTCTTTCTTCCTTGTTTTCTGTCTCTCTCTTTCTCTAGTTCTTACTCTCTCTCTCTCTCTCGCCATTTCACTTTTCCTGTCTCTCTCTTTCTAGTTCTTACTCTCTCTCTCTCCATTTCACTCTTCCTGTCTCTCTCTTTCTCTAGTTCTTACTCTCTCTCTCTCCATTTCACTATTCCTGCCTCCCTCTTTCTCTAGTTCTTACTCTCTCTCTCCTTTTCACTCTTCCTGTCTCTCTCTTTCTCTAGTTCTTACTCTCTCTCTCTCTCCATTTCACTCTTCCTGTCTCTCTCTTTCTCTAGTTCTTACTCTCTCTCTCTCCATTTCACTATTCCTGCCTCCCTCTTTCTCTAGTTCTTACTCTCTCTCTCTCCTTTTCACTCTTCCTGTCTCTCTCTTTCTCTAGTTCTTACTCTCTCTCTCTCTCTCTCTCTCCATTTCACAATTCCTGTCTCTCTCTTTCTCTAGTTCTTACTCTCTCTCTCTCCATTTCACTATTCCTGTCTCTCTCTTTCTCTAGTTCTTACTCTCTCTCTCTCCATTTCACTATTCCTGTCTCTCTCTTTCTCTAGTTCTTACTCTCTCTCTCTCTCTCTCTCTCTCTCTCTCTCTCTCTCTCTTCTCTCTCTCTCTCTCTCTCCATTTCACTATTCCTGTCTCACTCTTTCTCTAGTTCTTACTCTCTCTCTCTCTCTCTCTCTCTCTCTCCATTTCACTATTCCTGTCTCTCTCTTTCTCTAGTTCTTACTCTCTCTCTCCATTTCACTATTCCTGTCTCTCTCTTTCTCTAGTTCTTACTCTCTCTCTCTCCATTTCACTATTCCTGTCTCTCTTCTTACTCTCTCTCTCTCCATTTCACTATTCCTGTCTCTCTCTTTCTCTAGTTCTTACTCTTTCTCTCCATTTCACTATTCCTGTCTCTCTCTTTCTCTAGTTCTTACTCTCTCTCTCTCTCTCTCCATTTCACTCTTCCTGTCTCTCTCTTTCTCTAGTTCTTACTCTCTCTCCATTTCACTATTCCTGTCTCTCTCTTTCTCTAGTTCTTACTCTCTCTCTCTCCTTTTCACTCTTCCTGTCTCTCTCTTTCTCTAGTTCTTACTCTCTCTCTCCATTTCACTCTTCCTGTCTCTCTCTTTCTCTAGTTCTTACTCTTTCTCTCTCCATTTCACTATTCCTGTCTCTCTCTTTCTCTAGTTCTTACTCTCTCTCTCTCTCTCTCTCCATTTCACTATTCCTGTCTCTCTCTTTCTCTAGTTCTTACTCTCTCTCTCTCTCTCTCTCTTTCTCTCCATTTCACTATTCCAGTCTCTCTCTTTCTCTAGTTCTTACTCTCTCTCTCTCTCTCTCTCTCCATTTCACTATTCCTGTCTCTATTGTTTCTAACTTTGCTTACATGATGATGTTGTTGTTGTTGATGACAATGTTGATGATGATCCCTTCAGGTTGACAGCGATGCTGATGGTTACATTTCCTGCCTGCAAGTGCTGCTGGCACTAAAGAAGATCATCCCTCCAGAGCTGCTAACTGATGAAGAAGAGATATATGTCTACAGGGTAAATGCAATACACACAACACACACACACACACACACACACACACACACACACACACACACACACACACACACACACACACACACACACACACACACACACACACACACACACACACACACACACACACACACACACACACACACACACACAACAACTTCCGTATCACTTTGACCATGATGGTTTTTCTCTCAGATCCTGGAGATGGTGGATTTCAGGGTGACAGATGGACTTACAGACCTGAGGCTCTTTGCTGTGATTGCGAGCCTGGCGCAGAAAATAGCTACCATGGAGTGAGTAGTCCAAGTCACTAATCCAACTCCCTTTTCACGATGAGGTGTCACTGACCACCCCACCATAAATAAGAATAATAGTGTGTATGTATGCATCGGTATGTCGGTCCACTGTGTATGTCTGTCCACTGTGTATGTGTCAGTATGTCTGTCCACTGTGTATGTGTCAGTATGTCTGTCCACTGTTTATGCGTCAGTATGTCTGTCCACTGTGTATGTGTCAGTATGTCTGTCCACTGTCTATGCGTCAGTATGTCTGTCCACTGTGTATGTCTGTCCACTGTCTATGCGTCAGTATGTCTGTCCACTGTGTATGCGTCAGTATGTCTGTCCACTGTGTATGTGTCAGTATGTCTGTCCACTGTGTATGTCTGTCCACTGTCTATGTCGTCCACTGTATGTCTGTCCACTGTCCACTGTGTCTGTCCACTGTATGTGTCAGTATGTCTGTCCACTGTGTATGTCTGTCCACTGTCTATGCGTCAGTATGTCTGTCCACTGTGTATGCGTCAGTATGTCTGTCCACTGTGTATGTGTCAGTATGTCTGTCCACTGTGTATGTCTGTCCACTGTCTATGCGTCAGTATGTCTGTCCACTGTGTATGTGTCAGTATGTCTGTCCACTGTGTATGTCTGTCCACTGTCTATGCGTCAGTATGTCTGTCCACTGTGTATGCGTCAGTATGTCTGTCCACTGTGTATGTGTCAGTATGTCTGTCCACTGTCTATGCGTCAGTATGTCTGTCCACTGTGTATGTGTCAGTATGTCTGTCCACTGTGTATGTGTCAGTATGTCTGTCCACTGTCTATGCGTCAGTATGTCTGTCCACTGTGTATGTGTCAGTATGTCTGTCCACTGTCTATGTGTCAGTATGTCTGTCCACTGTGTATGTCTGTCCACTGTGTATGTGTCAGTATGTCTGTCCACTGTGTATGTCTGTCCACTGTCTATGCGTCAGTATGTCTGTCCACTGTGTATGCGTCAGTATGTCTGTCCACTGTTTATGTCTGTCCACTGTGTATGTGTCAGTATGTCTGTCCACTGTGTATGTCTGTCCACTGTCTATGCGTCAGTATGTCTGTCCACTGTGTATGCGTCAGTATGTCTGTCCACTGTGTATGTCTGTCCACTGTCTATGCGTCAGTATGTCTGTCCACTGTGTATGCGTCAGTATGTCTGTCCACTGTGTATGCGTCAGTATGTCTGTCCACTGTGTATGTCTGTCCACTGTGTATGTGTCAGTATGTCTGTCCACTGTGTATGTGTCAGTATGTCTGTCCACTGTGTATGTCTGTCCACTGTCTATGCGTCAGTATGTCTGTCCACTGTGTATGCGTCAGTATGTCTGTCCACTGTGTATGTCTGTCCACTGTGTATGCGTCAGTATGTCTGTCCACTGTGTATGTCTGTCCACTGTGTATGTCTGTCCACTGTGTATGCATCGGTATGTCTGTCCACTGTTTATGCATCGGTATGTCTGTCCACTGTTTATGCATCGGTATGTCTGTCCACTGTGTATGTCTGTCCACTGTTTATGCATCAGTATGTCTGTCCACTGTTTATGCATCGGTATGTCTGTCCACTGTTTATGCATCGGTATGTCTGTCCACTGTTTATGCATCGGTATGTCTGTCCACTGTTTATGCATCGGTATGTCTGTCCACTGTGTATGTCTGTCCACTGTTTATGCATCAGTATGTCTGTCCACTGTTTATGCATCGGTATGTCTGTCCACTGTTTATGCATCGGTATGTCTGTCCACTGTTTATGCATCGGTATGTCTGTCCACTGTTTATGCATCGGTATGTCTGTCCACTGTGTATGTCTGTCCACTGTGTATGCATAGGTATGTCTGTCCACTGTTTATGCATCGGTATGTCTGTCCACTGTTTATGCATCGGTATGTCTGTCCACTGTGTATGTCTGTCCACTGTTTATGCATCGGTATGTCTGTCCACTGTGTATGTCTGTCCACTGTTTATGCATCGGTATGTCTGTCCACTGTGTATGTCTGTCCACTGTTTATGCATCTGTCCACTGTTTATGTCTGTCCACTGTGTATGTCTGTCCACTGTTTATGCATCGGTATGTCTGTCCACTGTGTATGTCTGTCCACTGTTTATGCATCTGTCCACTGTATGTCTGTCCACTGTGTGTGCATCGGTATGTCTGTCCACTGTTTATGCATCGGTATGTCTGTCCACTGTGTATGTCTGTCCACTGTCTATGTCTGTCCAGTATGTCTGTCCACTGTTTATGTCTGTCCACTGTGTATGTGTCCACTGTGTATGTCTGTCCACTGTGTATGTGTCAGTATGTCTGTCCACTGTGTATGTCTGTCCACTGTTTATGCTATGTCGGTATGTCTGTCCACTGTTTATGTATGCGTCAGTATGTCTGTCCACTGTGTATGTGTCCAGTATGTCTGTCCACTGTGTATGTCTGTCCACTGTCTATGTCTCAGTATGTCTGTCCACTGTGTATGTCTGTCACTGTGTATGTCTGTCCACTGTGTATGTCTGTCCACTGTGTATGTCTGTCCATGCTGTCCAGTATGTCTGTCCACTGTGTATGTCTGTCCAGTATGTCTGTCCACTGTGTATGTGTCAGTATGTCTGTCCACTGTCTATGCGTCAGTATGTCTGTCCACTGTGTATGTGTCAGTATGTCTGTCCACTGTGTATGTCGGTCAGTATGTCTGTCCACTGTCTATGTCAGTATGTCTGTCCACTGTGTATGTGTCAGTATGTCTGTCCACTGTGTATGTCTATGTCTGTCCACTGTATGTCTGTCCACTGTGTATGTCTGTCCACTGTGTATGTCAGTATGTCTGTCCACTGTGTATGTCTGTCCACTGTCTATGCGTCAGTATGTCTGTCCACTGTGTATGCATCAGTATGTCTGTCCACTGTTTATGTCTGTCCACTGTGTATGTGTCAGTATGTCTGTCCACTGTGTATGTCTGTCCACTGTCTATGCGTCAGTATGTCTGTCCACTGTGTATGTGTCAGTATGTCTGTCCACTGTGTATGTCTGTCCACTGTCTATGCGTCAGTATGTCTGTCCACTGTGTATGCGTCAGTATGTCTGTCCACTGTGTATGTGTCAGTATGTCTGTCCACTGTGTATGTCTGTCCACTGTCTATGCGTCAGTATGTCTGTCCACTGTGTATGTGTCAGTATGTCTGTCCACTGTGTATGTCTGTCCACTGTCTATGCGTCAGTATGTCTGTCCACTGTGTATGCTGTCCACTCAGTATGTCTGTCCACTGTGTATGTCTGTCCACTGTGTATGTGTCAGTATGTCTGTCCACTGTGTATGTCTGTCCACTGTGTATGTCTGTCCACTGTGTATGCATCGGTATGTCTGTCCACTGTTTATGCATCGGTATGTCTGTCCACTGTTTATGCACTGTTTATGGCTGTCCACTGTGTATGTCTGTCCACTGTTTATGCATCAGTATGTCTGTCCACTGTTTATGCATCGGTATGTCTGTCCACTGTTTATGCATCGGTATGTCTGTCCACTGTTTATGCATCGGTATGTCTGTCCACTGTTTATGCATCGGTATGTCTGTCCACTGTGTATGTCTGTCCACTGTGTATGCATAGGTATGTCTGTCCACTGTTTATGCATCGGTATGTCTGTCCACTGTTTATGCATCGGTATGTCTGTCCACTGTGTATGTCTGTCCACTGTTTATGCATCGGTATGTCTGTCCACTGTGTATGTCTGTCCACTGTTTATGCATCGGTATGTCTGTCCACTGTGTATGTCTGTCCACTGTTTATGCATCGGTATGTCTGTCCACTGTGTGTGCATCGGTATGTCTGTCCACTGTTTATGCATCGGTATGTCTGTCCACTGTGTATGTCTGTCCACTGTTTATGCATCGGTATGTCTGTCCACTGTGTATGTCTGTCCACTGTTTATGCATCGGTATGTCTGTCCACTGTGTATGTCTGTCCACTGTTTATGCATCGGTATGTCTGTCCACTGTTTATGCATCGGTATGTCTGTCCACTGTGTATGTCTGTCCACTGTGTATGCATCGGTATGTCTGTCCACTGTGTATGTCTGTCCACTGTGTATGTCTGTCCACTGTGTATGTCTGTCCACTGTGTATGTCTGTCCACTGTGTATGTCTGTCCACTGTTTATGCATCGGTATGTCTGTCCACTGTGTATGTCTGTCCACTGTTTATGCATCGGTATGTCTGTCCACTGTTTATGCATCGGTATGTCTGTCCACTGTGTATGTCTGTCCACTGTGTATGTCTGTCCACTGTGTATGTCTGTCCACTGTGTATGTCTGTCCACTGTGTATGTCTGTCCACTGTGTATGTCTGTCCACTGTTTATGCATCGGTATGTCTGTCCACTGTGTATGTCTGTCCACTGTTTATGCATCGGTATGTCTGTCCACTGTTTATGCATCGGTATGCCTGTCCACTGTGTATGTCTGTCCACTGTGTATGTCTGTCCACTGTGTATGTCTGTCCACTGTGTATGTCTGTCCACTGTTTATGCATCGGTATGTCTGTCCACTGTTTATGCATCGGTATGTCTGTCCACTGTTTATGTCTGTCCACTGTGTATGTCTGTCCACTGTGTATGCATCGGTATGTCTGTCCACTGTGTATGTCTGTCCACTGTGTATGTGTCAGTATATCTGTCCACTGTGTATGCATCGGTATGTCTGTCCACTGTGTGTGCAACGGTATGTCTGTCCACTGTTTATGCATCGGTATGTCTGTCCACTGTGTGTGCATCGGTATGTCTGTCCACTGTTTATGCATCGGTATGTCTGTCCACTGTGTGTGCATCGGTATGTCTGTCCACTGTTTATGCATCGGTATGTCTGTCCACTGTGTATGTCTGTCCACTGTGTATGCATCGGTATGTCTGTCCACTGTGTATGTCTGTCCACTGTGTATGCGTCAGTATGTCTGTCCACTGTGTATGCGTCAGTATGTCTGTCCACTGTGTATGCGTCAGTGTGTCTGTCCACTGTTTATGCATCGGTATGTCTGTCCACTGTTTATGTGTCAGTATGTCTGTCCACTGTGTATGTGTCAGTATGTCTGTCCACTGTGTATGCGTCAGTATGTCTGTCCACTGTGTATGCATCGGTATGTCTGTCCACTGTTTATGCATCGGTATGTCTGTCCACTGTTTATGCATCGGTATGTCTGTCCACTGTGTATGTCTGTCCACTGTTTATGCATCGGTATGTCTGTCCACTGTTTATGCATTGGTATGTCTGTCCACTGTGTATGTCTGTCCACTGTGTATGCATCAGTATGTCTGTCCACTGTGTATGTCTGTCCACTGTTTATGCATCAGTATGTCTGTCCACTGTTTATGCATCGGTATGTCTGTCCACTGTTTATGCATCGGTATGTCTGTCCACTGTGTATGTCTGTCCACTGTGTATGTCTGTCCACTGTGTATGTCTGTCCACTGTGTATGTCTGTCCACTGTGTATGCATCGGTATGTCTGTCCACTGTGTATGTCTGTCCACTGTGTATGTGTCAGTATGTCTGTCCACTGTGTATGCATCGGTATGTCTGTCCACTGTGTGTGCAACGGTATGTCTGTCCACTGTTTATGCATCGGTATGTCTGTCCACTGTGTGTGCATCGGTATGTCTGTCCACTGTTTATGCATCGGTATGTCTGTCCACTGTGTATGTCTGTCCACTGTGTATGCATCGGTATGTCTGTCCACTGTGTATGTCTGTCCACTGTTTATGCGTCAGTATGTCTGTCCACTGTGTATGCGTCAGTATGTCTGTCCACTGTGTATGCGTCAGTGTGTCTGTCCACTGTTTATGCATCGGTATGTCTGTCCACTGTTTATGTGTCAGTATGTCTGTCCACTGTGTATGTGTCAGTATGTCTGTCCACTGTGTATGCGTCAGTATGTCTGTCCACTGTGTATGCATCGGTATGTCTGTCCACTGTTTATGCATCGGTATGTCTGTCCACTGTTTATGCATTGGTATGTCTGTCCACTGTGTATGTCTGTCCACTGTGTATGCATCAGTATGTCTGTCCACTGTTTATGCATCGGTATGTCTGTCCACTGTTTATGCATCGGTATGTCTGTCCACTGTGTATGCATCGGTATGTCTGTCCACTGTTTATGCATCGGTATGTCTGTCCACTGTTTATGCATCGGTATGTCTGTCCACTGTGTATGCATCGGTAAGTCTGTCCACTGTGTATGCGTCAGTATGTCTGTCCACTGTGTATGCGTCAGTATGTCTGTCCACTGTGTATGCGTCAGTGTGTCTGTCCACTGTGTATGCGTCAGTATGTCTGTCCACTGTGTATGCGTCAGTATGTCTGTCCACTGTGTATGCGTCAGTATGTCTGTCCACTGTGTATGCGTCAGTATGTCTGTCCACTGTGTATGCGTCAGTATGTCTGTCCACTATGTATGCGTCAGTATGTCTGTCCACTGTGTATGCGTCAGTATGTCTGTCCACTGTGTATGCGTCAGTATGTCTGTCCACTGTGTATGCATTGGTATGTCTGTCCACTGTGTATGTCTGTCCACTGTTTATGCATCGGTATGTCTGTCCACTGTGTATGCGTCAGTATGTCTGTCCACTGTGTATGCATCGGTATATCTGTCCACTGTGTATGTCTGTCCACTGTGTATGCGTCAGTATGTCTGTCCACTGTGTATGCATCGGTATGTCTGTCCACTGTGTATGTCTGTCCACTGTGTATGCATCGGTATGTCTGTCCACTGTGTATGTGTCAGTATGTCTGTCCACTGTGTATGTGTCAGTATGTCTGTCCACTGTGTATGTCTGTCCACTGTGTATGTGCCAGTATGTCTGTCCACTGTGTATGTCTGTCCATTATGTATGTCTGTCCACTGTGTATGTCTGTCCACTGTGTATGTCTGTCCACTGTGTATGTCTGTCCACTGTGTATGTCTGTCCACTGTGTATGCATCGGTATGTCTGTCCACTGTTTATGCATCGGTATGTCTGTCCACTGTGTATGTCTGTCCACTGTGTATGTCTGTCCACTGTGTATGCATCGGTATGTCTGTCCACTGTTTATGCATCGGTATGTCTGTCCACTGTGTATGTCTGTCCACTGTGTATGCATCGGTATGTCTGTCCACTGTTTATGCATCGGTATGTCTGTCCACTGTGTATGTCTGTCCACTGTGTATGTCTGTCCACTGTTTATGCATCGGTATGTCTGTCCACTGTGTATGTCTGTCCACTGTGTATGTCTGTCCACTGTGTATGCATCGGTATGTCTGTCCACTGTTTATGCATCGGTATGTCTGTCCACTGTGTATGTCTGTCCACTGTGTATGTCTGTCCACTGTGTATGTCTGTCCACTGTGTATGTCTGTCCACTGTGTATGTCTGTCCACTGTGTATGTCTGTCCACTGTTTATGTCTGTCCACTGTGTATGTCTGTCCACTGTGTATGTCTGTCCACTGTGTATGTCTGTCCACTGTGTATGCATCGGTATGTCTGTCCACTGTTTATGCATCGGTATGTCTGTCCACTGTTTATGCATCGGTATGTCTGTCCACTGTTTATGCATCGGTATGTCTGTCCACTGTTTATGCATCGGTATGTCTGTCCACTGTTTATGTCTGTCCACTGTTTGTGTCTGTCCACTGTGTATGTCTGTCCACTGTGTATGCGTCAGTATGTCTGTCCACTGTGTATGCGTCAGTATGTCTGTCCACTGTTTATGCATCGGTATGTCTGTCCACTGTTTATGTCTGTCCACTGTGTATGCGTCAGTATGTCTGTCCACTGTGTATGCGTCAGTATGTCTGTCCACTGTGTATGTCTGTCCACTGTGTATGTCTGTCCACTGTCTATGCGTCAGTATGTCTGTCCACTGTGTATGTCTGTCCACTGTCTATGCGTCAGTATGTCTGTCCACTGTTTATGCATCGGTATGTCTGTCCACTGTTTATGTCTGTCCACTGTTTATGCATCGGTATGTCTGTCCACTGTTTATGCGTCAGTATGTCTGTCCACTGTGTATGTATCAGTATGTCTGTCCACTGTGTATGTATCGGTATGTCTGTCCACTGTGTATGTCTGTCCACTGTGTATGTGTCAGTATGTCTGTCCACTGTGTATGCATCGGTATGTCTGTCCACTGTGTATGCATCGGTATATCTGTCCACTGTGTATGCGTCAGTATGTCTGTCCACTGTGTATGTGTCAGTATGTCTGTCCACTGTGTATGCGTCAGTATGTCTGTCCACTGTGTATGCGTCAGTATGTCTGTCCACTGTGTATGCGTCAGTATGTCTGTCCACTGTGTATGTCTGTCCACTGTGTATGCGTCAGTATGTCTGTCCACTGTGTATGCGTCAGTATGTCTGTCCACTGTGTATGTATCAGTATGTCTGTCCACTGTGTATGCGTCAGTATGTCTGTCCACTGTGTATGCCTCTGTGTGTGTGTACTGTTTTGAGTGTGTTTGTGTATGCCTGTGAATATATTAAGACTCCAACACGCCTAGTCAGGCCATTTAAAGCTGACCTGGGCAGTCATGATCCCAGTACAGAACCCCATCACACTGATTAGATTTTGGGGCCTCTGTCACTACATTATGTGCCATATGCCACAGATTCCCACACACTGCACGTTTCTCCCTGGCCGTGCATTATGGCTGAGTACCAAGTACTGTGTGCAGGGCCCGCCTGAAGCTCCAGGGGTCAGGGGCTGCTCAGGGAGACACAGTCCAGTGTGTGAGCTTCCTCTCAGGGTGGACGAGGCCAGGGTCATGGGTCCCCTGATTTACGGGCTGGCCCTTTGTGCGGCCCCGTGAAGAGGAGAAGAGGCTCCTACTCAATCCCATCTATGCCTATAGACTGTCTGACTTCTCCAGAAATGGAGAGAGACTGACTGGGGTGTTTAGTCTGGAAAGAAGTCATTCTGATCGTGATGATTCATTGTAACGTCCAGTACATGGAAATGGTACTCTTTTCAGGGATCTTGTAAATGGTTCCTGGATATATCTAACAGGGACCATGCCCAATCATTAACATCTCAGACAATACTGGTATGTAATACTTCCAGAGTTTCCTAAACCGCCAATTTTCATCTGTAGATCCTTAGATGGAAGTACAAGCTTCAAGACAAAGATTAGTTGTCTTAATACCCTTCCCTAAAAAACAATAGCGTCAGTCAGTCATCTGGTCCTACCTGAACTAAATTGATCCTGTTACCTGCTCTAGCGTTAAACTAATCTGTAACAGTAGCCCAACAATACTACTCTCTGGCTGCCTTTGAGGAATCACCAGCATGAGTATCCCAAATAAGGATGTACCATGCCATTATTTCCCCCTTCCCCCGCAACTCCCTTTCTATCCTTCACAACTTCAGTCAACTATTCAATCTAGTTCTCCCCTCTGTGCCTCAGTCTCTTTCTTTCTCTCTCTTTCTTTCTCTCTTTCTGTCTTTCTCTCTCTCTCTTTCTCTCTTTCTCCCTGTCTCGCTCTCTCTCCCTGTCTCTCTCTCTCTCTCTCTTTCTTTCATGTCTCTCTCTCACTCTCTTTCTCTCTTTCTCCCTCTCTCTCTCTCTCTCTCTCTCTCTCTCTCTTTCTTTCAATGTCTCTCTCTCTCTCTCTCTCTCTCTCTCTCTCTCTTTCAATGTCTCTCTCTCTCTCTCTCTCTCTCTTTCAATGTCTCTCTCTCTCAATCTCTCTCTCTCTCTCTCTCTCTCTCTCTCTCTCTCTCTCTCTACCTCTCTCTCTCTCTCTCTCTCTCTCTCTCTCTTGCTCTCTCGCTCTCTCTCTCTCTCTCTCTCCCTCCCTCTCAATGTCTCTCTCTCTCTCTACTCTGGCGTGTTGCCCCTGACTCAGTCCATCTGTCCCTGCATAACACTGTGCTTCTCAGCCCTCCTTGTACATTGCTATTCCCCCAGGGCAGGTCACATGACCTGAGAGACACATTTCCCATCAGAGCCAGGGTTGCATTCCCTTACAGGACACCAGTGGAGCCTCATGCCCTCACTGAACTCCCCTGAACCTAGAAGATCTGTAGTGGAATTTCACTCCTAGTAGTCTTTCCTCACTCTGACCTCTGTTGTTGTGTGTGTGTGTGTGTGTGTGTGTGTGTGTGTGTGTGTGTGTGTGTGTGTGTGTGTGTGTGTGTGTGTGTGTGTGTGTGTGTGTGTGTGTGTGTGTGTGTGTGTGTGTGTGTGTGTGTGTGTGTGTGTGTGTGTGCATTATTTTGAATGAATCTAGCAAAAGCCGCATGATGGTAGAACAGTAATTCCCAATGTTCCTGCCAATTCACTAGAGTGACTTAGACCACTGAGAGGGGGGAGGTGTTAATTTGGCAATGAGCAGGGAAACCTGAGACCCTAGACGGTTGAACCGCTCACCTTTAAATAGACTGACCCACAATGCAATGTACCTCTCAGCCTCTTTCTTCTCACTTCTGAGTCCTTCCAAATGCATTCTCCGCTTCTTCTCCCTCAAACCTGCTTTTATTCATTCTCTCCTTCCTTCACACTTCATTCAGACCATCTGTGGCCTGCTCAAATCCCCCTCTTCCAAAAACAAGTCTCAATTTCTCCCTGTCACTCAATTTTAACTGGGTCAGCATGCGTTTGCGTTCCAACACTGACCCCCAACCTCATCATGCCCCTGCCCCCCTAATGGAGGAGTGACCGCCAAAATGTTGGACATTACGTAAGTACGAAGTCTGCTGGGTTTTCCACGGCAGGGTGCCGTAGGAGGGCCAACAAAAGAAGTGGGTTAGGCTGCTATTATCCTCACTGGTCCTTCCCGGACCCATGTTTGGGGGTGGCCATTATCATGACTGTCCTTCCCTGCACCGTCATTTGGGCTCTTTTACTGCAAACCAAGTGCAATTAATGATCATTAGCTGCCCTGTCTCCCCTCGTTCCCATCAAGCCCCTCCCGTCTTGGCCCCGGGTGGGGAAGTGGGCCAGTCACAGCGCTGTGGGCACTCAGGCATGCGCTCAACTCGATGGCAGAGTGATGATTCCATTCTTTCCCACTAACAGGCCATTCAACACGTGGGCAGGGGCGGGGAGGGACAAGAGCTCATTAGCACGGGGGGCTCGTTAGAGACTAGGGGACGACCGTCGCTGTGCCACACGCTGGACAGGACAGGTCTGTCCCAACACAATCGTCTGTGTCTCTGTCTAATTATCTGAACGGGGACTAGATTGTGTCGGTCAGCGAATGGTCACATTGCACCAGAGCGTGCCCTGATCCCCGGTCTCCCCCTCCCCCTACCTCCACTGAACATCCCCCACCCTACTACCCCTCGCCCACCACCCACTCACTGTCTCCATCCAGAGCAGATTTATCCGTTAGCTGTGGCGGGATGTCCCCGTATCCATGGTCATTGTTTGGGGGACAGGCCACGGTGAGCAACCACAATGGGCTCAGAACACTTTACCATCACGTCTCCCCAAACACAGCATCACATGGGAGAGCCCCGCCAAAAAACACCCGCCACAGGGACCCAGACCTCCCCAACTGGGCCACCTCTCCTGTTTTTCTGTTTACTCTCTCTTTCTCCTAACACTATAGTGACACTGTAGAGATATCCACACAGAGGTGTAGAGAGATTCATTTGGACCGTACATGTGCATATTTATATGACAAAGAGGATGTTTCAAAAGGAGAGGGATTTTTACATTCCTCTGAGGGACCAAAATCTTTTAGAGTTGCAGTGTCATGATTGTCTCCTGAATGACACTGTCTGTGTCTCTTTTTTTCCAGTGTATTTATGCGTTCCCTGATAAGCAAAATGGACTTCCATTCTTTGGCATTAAAGCTATACAAAGCAAAGGTAATGATAACATTTGGTTTGTATTATCTCATGCCTGTTGAATCAACATCTTCAGTATGGACGATGGTCTACCGTGCCTTCAGAAAGTATTCACACCCCTTGACCTTTTCCACATTTTGTTGTGTTATGACCTGAATTAAAAATGTACACTGTAGATTAAATGTAGATTTTTTTGTCACTGGCCTACACACAATAACCCATAATGTCAAAGCGGAAATATGATTTTTCAAAATGTCTAAAAATGTTTTCAAAATGAAAAGCTGAAATGTCTTGAGTCAATAAGTATTCAACCCCTTCATTATGGCAAGCCTAAATTAGTTCAGGAGTAAAAATGTGCCTAACAATTCACATAATAAGTTGCAGGGTGTAATGGACACGAGGGGAGACAGAGAGCTGGTTTCAAGCGCAGGGCGCAGCAGGTGTTTGTTGCAATGGACCACAGGAGGAGGCAGGTAGCTGGGTCCAGGAGCAGGCAGAAGGTCATACACAGGAGGAGGCAGGTAGCTGGGTCCAGGAGCAGGCAGAAGGTCATACACAGGAGGAGGCAGGTAGCTGGGTCCAGGAGCAGGCAGAAGGTCATACACAGGAGGAGGCAGGTAGCTGGGTCCAGGAGCAGGCAGAAGGTCATACACAGGAGGAGGCAGGTAGCTGGGTCCAGGAGCAGGCAGAAGGTCATACACAGGAGGAGGCAGGTAGCTCGGTCCAGGGGCAGGCAGAAGGTCATACACAGGAGGAGACAGGTAGCTGGGTCCAGGAGCAGGCAGAAGGTCATACACAGGAGGAGGCAGGTAGCTGGGTCCAGGAGCAGGCAGAAGGTCATACACAGGAGGAGGCAGGTAGCTGGGTCCAGGGGCAGGCAGAAGGTCATACACAGGAGGAGGCAGGTAGCTGGGTCCAGGAGCAGGCAGAAGGTCATACACAGGAGGAGGCAGGTAGCTGAGTCGAGGGGCAGGCAAAAGGTCATACACAGGAGGAGGCTGCTGGTCCAGGAGCAGGCAGAAGGTCATACACAGGAGGAGGCAGGTAGCTGGGTCCAGGAGCAGGCAGAAGGTCATACACAGGAGGAGGCAGGTAGCTGGGTCCAGGAGCAGGCAGAAGGTCATACACAGGAGGAGGCAGGTAGCTGGGTCCAGGAGCAGGCAGAAGGTCATACACAGCAGGAGGCAGGTAGCTGGGTCCAGGAGCAGGCAGAAGGTCATACACAGGAGGAGGCAGGTAGCTGGGTCCAGGAGCAGGCAGAAGGTCATACACAGGAGGAGGCAGGTAGCTGGGCCCAGGGGCAGGCAGAAGGCCACACACAGGGGGTCCAAAAGGGCAACAGTACAGGCAGGGAAAAGGCTAGTAACGTAGTTCGGGAGATCAGGCAATAGGTAGATAACAGGACATCTGATAGGCTAAAGTACAGGCAGGGAATAGGCAAAAGGCGTCATTAGTGAGGCAGGCAACAACTCTCATACACGGGAGTTATTCAAGGGAAAAGCAGCGCTCCGAATGCCGTGTGTCACAAAACAAACAATACCTCACAGTGATGGGTTGCAAAGAACTGAACTAAATAGTGTGTGATAATGATATACAGGTGTGTGAACAGGTGATTAGAATTCAGGTGATTGGGATCTGGAGAGTGAGCTGCGTTCAAGGGATCTACGTGTTTGAGGGTGTGAGTTGGAAGCAGACGTTACACAGGGACTCACTCTGTGTGCAATACTGGTGTTTAACATGATTTTTTAATGACTACCTCATCACTGTACCCCACACATACAATTATCTGTAGGATCCCTCAGTCGAGCAGGGAATTTCAAACACAGGCTCCCGAGTGGTGCAGCGGTCTAATGCACTGCCTCTCAGTGCAAGAGGCGACACTGGTTTGAATCCAGGGTGAATCACATCCGGTCGTGATTAAGAGTCCCATACGGCGGCACACAATTGGCCCAGCATCATTGGGATTTGACTGGGGTAGGCCGTCATTGTAAACAAGAATTTGTTCTTAACTGACTTGCCTAGTTAAATAAAGGTTCAAAACATATATATATATATTTTAAATAAACACAGATTCAACCACAAAGACCAGGGACGTTTTCCAATGCCTCGCAAAGAAGGGCACCTATTGGTAGATGGGTAAAAAAAATAACAGACATTGAATATCTCTTAGAGCATGGTGTTGTTATTGATTAAACTTTGGATGGTTTATCAGTACACCCAGTCACTACAAAGATGCAGGCGTCCTTCCTAACTCAGTTAGGAAACCGTTCAGGGATTTCACCATGATGTGAATGGTGACTAAAACAGTTAGAGTTTAATGGCTGTGATAGGAGAAAACTGAGGATGGATCAACAACATTGTAGTTATTCCACAATACTAACCTAATTGACAGAGTGAAAAAGGGAAGCCTGTACAGAATAAAAATATTACAAAACATGCATCCTGTTTGCAACAAGGCACTAAAGTAATACTGCAAAAAATGTGACAAAGCAATTAACTTTTTGTCCCGAAAAGAACGCGTTATGGTTGGGGAAAATCCAATACAGTACATTACTGAGTACCACTTCATATTTCCAAGCATAGTGGTGGCTGCATTGGGTTTTAGGTATTCTTGTAATCATTAAGGACTGGGGAGTTTTTCAGAAAAAAAAACAGAATGGAGCTAAGCACAGGCAAAATCCTAGAGGAAAACCTGTTTCGGTCTGCTTTCCATCAGACACTGGGAGACTAATTCACCTTTCAGCAGGACAATAACCTAAATCAGGGTTTCCCCAACTCCGTCCTGGGGCCCGTCCTGGGTGCACTTTTAGTTTTTTGCCCGAGCACTACACAGCTGATTCAAATAATCAAAGCTTGATAACGAGTTGGTCATTTGAATCAGTTGTGTAGTGCTCGGGCAAAAAACTAAACTTGCACCCAGCGGGGGCCCCAGATCCAAGTTCGGGAAACCCTGACCTAAAACACAAGGCCAAATTTACAATCAAATCTCTTGCTTACCAAGACAACATAGCATTTTCCTGAGTGGCCGAGTTACAGTTTCGACTTAAATCTGCTTGAAAATCTATGTCAAGACCTGAAAATAGTTGTCTAGTAATGATCAACAACCAATTTGTCAAAGCGTGAAGAATTTTTTAAAAGAATAATGGGTAAATGTTGCACACTCCAAGTTTGGAAAGCTCTTAGAGACATACCCAGAAACACTCACAGCTGTAATCACTGCCAAAGGTGATTCTAACATGTATTGACATGACAAAGTATTTTGTGTCGATGTCAATTAAATCCATTTTAATCCCACTTTCTGGAGGCACTGTATATTCATGTGGTAATAATATTCAATATAATTCAGGTAGTTTGCTTACTCTCTAACTGTAAAGCCCATCTTTACCATGTATAGTTTAACATTTACCATAATCACTCTCATGAAGGTATTTTCATGCTTACATCACAAGATATTTTCCAACCTGCGTTACCTCTCCCTCTTTCATGGCACTGGGAGGGTAATTACAGTGAAATAAAGACTTGGTAAACACTTTGAAGGGCATTTCAAATGAAAGCTTAGTAAAACTAGCTTTTTCCAGAAGGACCAAGTGCATCTATAGAAAGAGAGAGAGAGAGGCTCCTTTTCGCTTTCATGGATTGCGGGGCCTTAATCTCATTAAAGTGCCCAGCGGTGTACCTCCCGCGCCACTCCGCCCCTCCCTCCCTTTAATCAGCCCTGAGACACACTACCACTCATCTCAGATGGACCAGGGTTATAGGATGGCCATTCACAAGAGGCAAGGCAGCCCGTCGCATTCAAATGGGGAGGGCAGGCCGACGGGGCTGCTGAAAGGCACATAGGGAACATGAAAGCATGTGGCCATGGGTGTGGAAACTGAGCCTGGTCTAGGTGGAGGAAGGCGTTGTAATTATAGAGCTGGTGGTAGGGATAGGGTTGTTAACTGGGCTGCAGGAGCTGGAGGGTAGAAGTGGGCTGATTGCCAGAGGATTATACCCCCTCCCCCCAATTATTACCTAGAATGCATTTAACTGTGCAAACAGGTGCACTCATACAAGACTAGAAACAGGCCGATGTAACATGAGACGCTAGGAGAGGCACACACCGACCGACACACACGTACACAAGACACACACACACACACCTCTGCCCTGTCTAAACCAAGTCCACACCATTGCATATTGAAAAGGCCTCTCTTTTTTTACACCTGTATTGACATGATGTTTGTCCCTCTACAGCAGCTGTTCATGTTCCTGCTGGAGGGGCAGTCAGGGGGTGCTGTGGCCCAGCAGGGCTGTATCAGCGCAGAGCAGCTCCTGGTGGAGCTAAAGGCCGGGGGCATCCGACCAGAACAAGAGGAAGCCATCAAACAGGAGCTCCGACACATCAGCTCCCTGGACCTGCTGGACTTCCTGGCGTACCTGCCACTCTTCGTCCTAATCCACAACTCAGTCATCGCCAACCCACTGGATGACTCCAGCAACCTGTGATGTCATCGCCTACACAGGCTTGACCCCTATCTGTCATTAGCTACCACACACTGTGGCAACAGGGTTCCAGGGTTCTCTTTCTAAAACGATAGCCAATGCACTTAAAGCTGTTTTTGAGATGTGTTTTTTTCGGGGGGGTGGGGGGCACATTTCATTTAACAAGTTCGACATTCTGAGACATTTCTTCAAAGGGGCTTTGGAGACACCCTTTGGAATATGCATTGATAAATAGCCTACTGAAGGTGGACGTCTAAGCTTGAGAATGGTGCTGTCTATGGTACTGAAATATGCAGGGATTTTCAGTTGCGGTTCATGCATCGGTAATGCACTGAATAGGGACATAACACGTTTAGACTCCAGTTAGACAAGGGATACACAATTGTTGCTCATGGGGGACCAAATCCTAAAATGCAAGATGCAGGTGCAACTTCAAACTTTTGCACAAATTAAGCATTGATTTAATGCATGATTTATGCCAAACCTTTGTGTGGGTTTTTAAGATAGGGGGGGGTGAATATAATGGCTCTCCACCGCTTTAGTAACTGAGTAATGTGGCATTATGAAAATAAAATAAATGAAGCATGACCTAACCTAAATCTCCTATGTGTTTTCAATCATCTCCCTCAGCTTTAAGTGAGAGGGTCCGGCAAGAAATTACAAATTAGATATGGCAGTTCTTTATTTAATTTCCCTCAGGCTTGACAGAGTCGGGGAGGAAAGCGTTAACGCACTCTGACAGGCGGTCACGGAATTGTTCAGACCATTCATTGCTGTTTTCGGGTAGCTGTGTCATAGAAATTCTATGATGCCTAATAAGGGTACCAAAAGGGAGCTATACATATTGCCTGTCGTTTCTGTGTCTTGTGCCCTTCTTGGTAAGCTCTATTTTTATTTCATCTTTATTGTAACCCTTTCCTGCAGTCAAATGATCAGACCGCCCTCTAGTGCAATCATGGGTGGAATCTTTTTTCAGAATTAATCAAAACAATGTTTTTTTTACAACGAAAACTCTGTGTTTCTATGTCAAATGGTTTCGTGTTTCAGTCTTCTGTGATGTAGATGAAGTATAATGTTTGGATGCAAACTCAAAATGTAATACATTTTCAGTTGCCTAATTATAATTTAAGGCCATAACCGTGTGTGAGGTGTATACTTTTGTTTCAAAGTACAGTAGATTTGTTTGACTACCAAGAAAGACTGTGACCCTGACGTAGCCCACTGTAGTAAAAGGCTAACAGGGAGTTCCATTGAGAGCAAGGTCTATTTACCAAGCGAGCCCAGCATATACATCATTGACTAAATACAATATAATACAAATAGGCCTATATAAAATTACAAACACACTCAAGAAAACAATCCCATTCCTCAGCAAAGAGGTCCACAATCAACAATTTGACCTCCCCAAAAGACACCACACCACATCCGTAACACACCACATTCGTTCCATACATGGGGTGCAAACAAACTGAAAGCAGAGACGGGATTTCCAGAGTAAGCCATCCCTGAGACCGGGTATGGAACAGTGACTCGTATGTCTAAAGGTTATTAATGATGTCCGTGAGGCAGTGATGTGTACTGAACCTGTCACCAGTAATAAAATGAGGTGCTGTGTTAAACTGCATTTAAAGGTGTTCATGAAATGGCTGCTGCATTCATATAGATGATGTCGCCATAGTCTAGGAACTGTAGGAACTGTAGGAACTGTAGGAACTGTAGGAACTGTAGGAACGTCAATAAAATGATCTGCGTGCTACTATTAAGCGAGAGGCAGGACTTGTTTCTACAGAAGAAGCCCATTTTATTCTTACCTTCCTCACTAAATCATCTATATGTTTTTTAAAAGACAACCCATCGTCTATCCAGATGCCCAGATATTTGCATGCAGGGACACAATCGATGTTCACACAATCTTAAATACATGTGCTCTAGAAAACATATACTTTAATACTAGTTTGAGCTCAATAAAGGTTTTCTGTAAATCAATGAAGGCAGATTGATGATCAGATAGAGCCTTGTCAACAGAGAGGGGTAGCAGGATACACAGCAGTATGCCCACAAGTGAAGGTTACACAGTTGTACAGACAAACCAATATTGTTTATATACTGTAGTTAGTCAAATGTACAGGACCCAAAATCTAACACTGCGGGACACCTTTCGTAATATCAAGGAAACCTGACTTAACACCATCAGAAAATACACATTGTGTCCTGTCTATAAAGAACTTGGTCTCAGCAATAGATTTAAAATCAGTATTTGTCCACCTAGAGAGTTAGATAATGGTGGATTATACACAATGCCCAGGCTTTATGTAGTTCTAGGCTCCACCCAAATAAAATGTAGGCCTTGTAGCCAAGCTTTCGAATATATTCTTATGTGGCTACATTTTTACCAGATAAATCATTAATGAAATATCAGCTATGCTGTTTATCTTGGTGTCAAGGAATTGTATATTGTATTGTGGTAACAGCAATAACTGCTGAGCAATAACCCTTTCAGCTAGAGATAGTGGTGAACAATACCTGGCACTCTTAGACGATATTCCCTCTGGCAGCTGCACGCAACAAATGGTTAAACTGTTTTTTTCTTCGCAAGGGCATTTGTTGAGTGCTAGTCGCGCGCTGCTGTGGGAAAGGCACACGCCGTCAGCCAATTCAATGCGCGGTCTCCTCTCCACCACTAGACAACCGCATTCACTCATTAAACCAGGCACGCGCCTCGAAGCAAACGCGTCCTACCTGTCAAACTCGATGCTTCTTGGCCTCAGGGAATAGATAGGTACCTGAACTAGACATATTGTCATCTAAAATATTTAATCGGTCTCTGTTTCATTGATTAAATCTTACAAACCAAGGCAAACAAGCCTACCAACTGCCAACTTTTGTAATGAATATAACCAAACAACTACAAATGATGTCCTTCCCTTTGATTATGCTTAATGTCAGTTTCAATATATAGCCTACAGTGAAGCAGAATGTTATGTGCGCTCTTTGCAAAACTGTTTGAATGTCTATTTCTTTACCCTGTAGGCACCTGCAACTTACCACAGGTGAGATCATTTACACGTAGGCTAAACGAGAATAACTTTTCAAGCTTTACGTGTTTTCTTGTCATTGCATTTAACTTTATTTTCAGAGCTTAAACCCTAAAGTTCTATATGATTCAGAATCGTAATGTTGATGGTTTGTCAACGAAATAAGTCGGTTTCAATTACAAATAGGATTGCTTGTTTTACAGAATTGCACAATATATTAGAGGTTCCAAAAACATAGTCAGCTGATAGAATTCACTGTTATTTATACAGTTTCGTTTACGAAAGTTGTTTTTAGAGTTTATTGTAATTGATTTCACTGAGAGGATGGCATAGACGGATTAACGGAGCCATTGTCACAACTGTGACTTTTTCAAGTGCTATTTTTGGGTGCTACATATTAGCTACATATTTGCCTCTCTCTGATATGCACGCGCTTGCGCGCTGCAGCATTGAGCTGGTGCACAACAGAATTGACATGCAGCATCAACACTCCAAAATTCATGACACGTTTCAGCTCGCCTAAAGCCAGGCGAGATGTATTATCACCCCGTTAAGTGCCCTCGGGCTAGAAACAGGGCTCTTGGATTCTTGAGAAATCGAATTGACTATTGTTGTATTACTCTATTTGTATGTTAATACCTTATATTACAGAATGTACCGGTTTTTTTACGCATATGGAGACACGCGTAAAATGTGTAATATGGCACGAATTCGTTGGTGGAAGTGTGCATAAAATAGCTTATATTTATATTTGAAAAATGTAGCAGAAATATATTTCATCCCCCATTCTCCTATATCCTTTCTCCCATTCCATCTCCAGTCAAACACACTGTAACTAAAAGTGAATGTAAAATACAAACGTAAAAAGTCTGAGGTACAAAAGGAAATACTAGAAAATGTTTTATTATGAGACTAGAGTGTAGAAAATATGGTTATAGGCTTTTCTCTTTTCAACCAACATGATATAAGTAAAGGCAGTGTGGACCTGGCAGTATAGCAATAGACAATGAATCGCCATTGTGCTCTGTTTGGACAATAGCTGCATAACCTTTGATCATCGTGAACTCCATGTACAATAACATGTATTTCCTATTAAATAAGACACATTGGTGCTAAATTCAAACGTCGGAGTGTCAAACCCCTTCTTGAAACCTCATTAATCAATGACCATACACAGAATAGCCAGCTGCAGAGCATCATACAAGTCTAAAATAGGCAAGAGGTAAGAGCAACTTATCAATATAAATATATACAAAAGAAAACATCTAAAAACAATCTCTTTTACATACAAAAATATGTTGATATATTTCAAAAACATGTTTGATATAGAATTTCATATAATAATATCCGCACATTGGAAGCATTTTAGAACTAAATGTCACATGAGTTTACAAAGAATGGTTGATGTTCTTTGATTGGATTAAGCATAGTTTGAGAACAACATGTTACATCATGTTTTGTGTGCTGATGTAAAATCACTTTTGAAATGTTGTTTTCGTGGGCGAATGTGCTGGAGGGTTGGATTCCCACGCTGTCAGACATGGAGAGCCCGTATTCTTTTTAGTCCTTTGGCGCTTGGCTCAACACTGGCCTGCATGTCCGCAGTTTCTCCGGTTGCAAGGCCGAACCTTTAGGTGGACTGGTTCGTGGACGACCGGAGCAGAACGCCAGCTCAGTGCGTCTTGTTCTAGAAGGCGCGAGCTCCTCTGTGATCCTCCCGAGCCGTGCTGAGAGCTTACATCATTCAATTGATCCATATTCCTATAATAACGAACAAGAAAAGTAGGCAAGACATTAGTTCAGTTATTTTCAGTTGATCTTGAAAACGTAATAATGCAAATATTAATTATAACAAAGCATAATACAGTACTTGTAGAATATGAATGATAGGCCTATTATAAAAACATTCGTACCATATAGGCTGATGCTCAGAACCAGTTGGTGAAGTCCAGGAGTTCCTGCTCCTCGGGACTGAGAGGGTCGTAGGACCCCTCATCGGACGAGTAGGAGGACACTGGAGAGCCTGCCATGGAGTTCATCTCGTTGGGGTAGTTGTTGGGCGACAGGACTCCGGACTGAAACGCCGCGCTCACGGCGTCGTGCTCATCCAAAAGTTGCTGCAGTGCGCGAATGTACTCCACCGCGGACCGTAACGTTTCCACTTTGCTCATCTTCTTGTTGGCCGCGCCATTGGGGACGTGTTCCCGGAGAGTGGCGAAGCCGTTGTTGACAAGTTTCACTCTGTTGCGCTCCCTCTCGTTCCGCCGCGCCACGGTGTGCGGCTGCTGCTGCGGCAGGCTGTACCCAAAGCCGGCAAAATTCAGCCTCCTCTTGCATCTTAGCAGCTCTGGCGAGGATGAGCGCTGCCTCTTCACCTTGGATGCTGACTTGCCGCTCCCTTGGCTGCTGGTAGGGCTGAGCTGGATACTCTGCGCTGCGGCAGCAAAGAAGCAGGAGGGCGGAATGAACTGCTGCTGGCTCACATTTATTTCCATCTTGGCTGTGATGTCCATTGGCACGTATTGAAATATAAAAATAAGAGTTGCAGAGAATCTCAGAGTTCTTCTTTGGATAGATCGGTAGCAGTGCGTCCTGCTCGTGGCGTTCACGTGTGGCTTAATGCTCACTTTAGCCTTGTTTAATGGGCGGTCTTGTGTGCTTCTGCCTCGCACACTCCTCAGTCTGAACTGAGTCCTGAGAAAGGCTAGTAACAGGGCTTATACACTGGCAACCCCACGCGCTGGACCTGACCACGCCTCCTCCTCGTGCTAGTTGTATTCACCTTGGCTCCTGTGCTGTTGCAAAGCGTACGCCGGACGCGTGCCACTTGAACCACTGAACAAACAGTCACCAGATCACAACTGGTTGCAGCACGCAGACTTGTTCCAGATGTTTTGAGAAGTAATAGAATGTTACTTTTCATTCAACTCTGCTTTGCAAATCTACCACCGGATTGCATGATTACGAATGATGCTCCTCATAGAAAATGTATAAAAATAGAGCGTCTTTGGTTCAGAAATGCACCTTATTTGCTAGATATATTGAATTGTTTCATGGCGAATGAGAGACTGAGCGTCTTGTTCATAAATTTTGGCCACAGTTTGATATAATTTAAAATAAGATCTAGATCGAAAGACAAATGAGGTGTAATTGAATTATATGTGTAAAATGAGTAAAACGTGTCCCTTTATGGGTGAATCAAACAACTTCTGATTTTTAAAAAATATATAATTTTTTAAATAGCTTATACAAGCGAACCTATTAGGCTCTACTAGCTTTTGACGCATGTAGATCACCAATTTCACAAGTGGACCGAAAAGTAGTGCTGAAAGGCAGCTCTCAAAACTCTGACGGACCTTAAAGGCGCTTATAAAATATTTAAGATTGAGTTGTTTGCATTGTCTTTGCAGTCCATAAAGTATGGCCAGTATACTATAAGGTATACTTTATAGACCCCATTGACTGTAAGTTGTTTTGAACACTGTCGGGTTGGCAGGCACAAGCAGACCCCACAGTCTTGGATGACCCACAGTTTATTGTTAACACTTTTACAACCGCATTTGAATGCTTCGTCTTTCAAAGAATGGAGCTTTGTCCAGCAGAGGCGAATTTTCCACTTTCATTAGGCTAGAGCTAATCATCAACATCGGAGAGGCGAAACGGAAGGGTAAATCTGAGAAGAACCATAAGAAGGACGCATTCGAGGATGTTTTGTGTATGATTTGATACACCCTATTTTGTTACAGTAACGACTCGACACAGTGTATTTCGACAGTTTTGTTTTATTTTAAAGGGCAGCATAATAGAACATGTCTTTCACTGAGAACAAAACCAACCGACTCCACTCATGGGGATGTGTGTGTGTGTGTGTGTGTGTGTGTGTGTGTGTGTGTGTGTGTGTGTGTGTGTGTGTGTGTGTGTGTGTGTGTGTGTGTGTGTGTGTGTGTGTGTGTGTGTGTGTGTGTGTGTGTGTGTGTGTGTGTGTGTGTGTGTTTGAGGGGAGGGGAGGGGGTAAATTGTGAAATTGTGAAATTTTTCTGTGTTGGCTGTGGCATTCAAAATCAAGCCTGCATTGAAGAACCCAGCCCCCACCAACTTTTCTTTTCTTTTTCCTCCCTTTTTTGCACAGCAAGAGAGTTTAGAAAAGAAGCGTGGGTTCTATTCAGTTTCCCCTAGCCCCCTCGCCATCGTCGGCTTTCTGAAACCTATCTAGCATGCCCTGTCAGTGCGGTTCCAGAGTCCAATTAGCGCTTTGTAAAGACTTGTTTCTACTGCAGATCTTCCAGAGGCAGGCAGAGTGCTCCCTCTATTCGAGGGTTCCAGTCATAGCCGAGTGTAATAATTAATATGACATCTGGGCACCCGAGTCTCCATTGAAACACCTCTGTCGTTCTGCTTTTGGAGTTCACTGAGACATCATAAAACAAAACCCATAAGGGTCCATTTGTCCTGGGAAATAATCCCTATGTGATATGCGGGATTAATTTTCAATTTGTTAGCTGTTAAACTAAATTGTGGTGTTCATTTTTTTAAATAATGTGGTCGTTTGGGGGTCGCCCATGACACTGACTCTTTGTATCATTTCTGCAGGTGTATTACAAAAGATCAGTCTTATAATAACGTGAAAAGCCGCCACTGAATGCATTCTGAAAGATACAAACACAGTGATCACGGTTATCAAAATTCTGATTTATCTTAACCAACAATTTCAATAAATGAATAGGTCTAAATAAAAAAGTTTGAATGGCATCGCCTATATTCAGCTGCATTAACTATTCAATTGTGCTAAAAAACTAGAGTTTTTAGATGAAAGACCATATCTGAAATAAGACATTTGAAGTGCACAGTGTTGTCTAGCTAGCGTACATGACAGTATAGTGGACTTTTATTTTGAAAGTTTGGGACGTTTAAAATTAGGCGACTTTAAAACATCAATCTGATGCTTTTGTTTTACTTATTGAGTAAAAGAAAAGTGCTGTGCTATGCATTTGATTAATTAATGAGACCTGTCAGGAACATCTGGAGTGAATGGTAATGAACCATGCCATCACAAGGCATCTGAGTAATCTGAATCAACTTCTCTCAGCAGTTAGCCAATTGAAGAGATGCTGAACTGAATATTTATCTGAAATTCCCTACAGTCGATGTGGACAATCATCCAGTCCTGTTTGTTGCCAGTGATGTGCAGCTGTTTAATTGGTCATGACTACCTGCACACGCACACACGCACACGCACACGCACACACACACACACACACACACACACACACACACACACACACACGCACGCGCACACAGAGAGAGAGATCACCAGTGGTGGAAAAAGTACCCAACTGTCATACTTGAGTAAAAGTAAAGCTACCTTAATAGAAAATGACTAAAGTGAAAGTCACCCAGTAAAATTCTATTTGAGTAAAACTATTTGGTTTAAAATATACTTATGTATCAAAAGTAAAAGTATAAATAATTTCAAATTCTTTATATTAAGCAAGCCAGATGGCACCATTTTGTTATTTTTTCTTATTTATAGAAAGCCACAGGCACACTTCAACCTTCAGACATAATTTACAAACAAAGCATGTGTGTTTAGTGAGTCCGCCAGATCTGAGGCAGTAGGGATGAACAAGGATGTTTAGTTGATAAGTGTGTGAATTAGACTATTTTCCTGTCCTGCTAAGTATTCAAAATGTAAGTACTTTTGGGTGTCAAGGAAGATGTATGGAGTAAAAAGTACACTATTTTCTTAAAGGAATGTAGTGAAATAAAAGTACAAGTGGTCAAACATATAAATAGTAAAATAAAGTACAGATACCCCAAAAAACTACTTAAGTAGTACTTTAAAGTATTTTTACTTAAGTACTTTACACCACTGGAGATCACTGAAAACAGCGGCTCAACTGCAGTAACTATCCACAGGCTGTTATGTGCACTGAAATGATTCCGCACTTCTGAGAATATACCAACAAATGTAGGCCTTTCAAACATGTAGGCCTAATATCTAGGCAAACCAACGGTGGCTTGGGTTACTCACTCAAAGGGTCATATGGGTCAGAAGGGCCTTGGGTCAATAGACAGTATGCACGAGGTGAAATAGTTGTAAAATATTTTGTCTTGTACTGCAGCACCCTCTAGAGGATTGACAGTGCATCACCCAAATGCGTTTCAAGTCTATGTTAACTTGATGGCATTTGTACTGAGTTTTAAAAAATGGTTTTATTTAATGCCCACAGCAGTCTACCACGTTATTATTTTAGCTCACTGACATTATAATTTATCATTTACAATCATAGAATATTCTGGAATTACTAGGCTACATGTGAATGTGACATTAGGCTATATTATGAACAATTGAATAATCAGCTTGGTGGGATTCATTATTTGTACATAAACACAAATGCAGGGATTATGTTACAATATAATATATTTTTGTTGGCTGTTTAATTTGGTCTTTATTTATCAATAACTAACGATATCTGTATGATTACAATAGATGTCGCCACGTGACCATACAAATCGCAAATTACAAAACGCGTGAAGCTTGTCTGGAGTATGCTTCCGTACTGTTTTTTTTTTAATCACGTGTGCTTTGTTTAAGGAAGAGCGTACAAACCCTCGCGTTTTATAACTTCACTACAGCTTTCTGGTATTTTTAGTGGTTGATAATAGTTATCACGCCAAGTTTAAAAGCAGAAACAACGCTAAAATATACGCTTTAAAACAGCAACCTACTTGATGTTTCTCTAACTTGCTTTTGGATGGTGCAAATTGCAGCTGTCAGTGTCCAGCTCAGCTATCAAACTGTTATCTGGTGATATGCGGTCCTTGAGCTATGTTCAGCGTGTTAGTTTTGATTTCCCCGGAACCCTTTTCCCTCATGCAATTTGTCTTGGTGATGCGGACAATGACTCGGTAAAGTATCAGCAGCTAGACAATTATTCAGGGATCTTTCATTGTGTCCATGTTTTCGGACATTGGCAATCCTTGAAAAAAAAATGTGTGTAGTCTCAATGCTCACGGCTTTAGTGTATCCACCTCTTAGGGCCAGTTATACATATTGTAGGCCTACCAATGACATGTATCAACTCGTTTTTTTTGCCAGTTATTTCCCCCACCTACGTGGCAACATAAATAATTTTTCAGAAGTCATAGACTGCTCTGCCCACTCTCCACTTGCCCATTCATTGTCCAGCTGTGCCTTTCTAGTCCCTGTACTGTAAATAGCAACTCCTGCTTTAGAGGGTCTCTGACTCCATTCCCTCCAGTCACGATAAGAGGGTCAAGAGTGAAATGGTAGATGCCATAACAGTACTCCTATCACGTTCCTTGACCTTCAACATATTTAAGACAACATGTCTTATATCTACGGAAACCTTGACACCAGAACCTTGACATGAGCTGTTATTATTTTTGAACAGCTGAATGAACTTATTGTGGGTGACACCAGTGGAAAGCTGCATGTGTACAAGAACGATGACGCCAAGCCTTGGATCACTAGAACATGTGTGGGCATGGTAAGTGGCTGCTTAGAGGGCATTTGATCACTTCTCTGAGTTCAAATGTCAGCACATTTCAGTACAACTGTAGTGGCATGGAAGAGGAGATTTGAACACCGCTGTCTGCACATCTGATTTATATTGTTATTTTAGCAGATTTAGACATATTTAATGAATAATCTTTTTGGTTTATTTTTTAGCTCACCTGTGTTGGTGTTGGAGACATTTGCAACAAAGGAAGGGTGGGTGTGCAGAAACTGCATAGTCCTCCAGTCAGATGAGGAATATTTGTATTTTTCCCCCTTGCATCCAGTGTGTGCTATCACCTAACTATTCACTGCCTTAACTTATCCATCAGAACTTTGTAGTTGCTGTGGGTGCAGAGGGATGGTTTCACCTGTTTGACCTGTCTGCAGTGGCAGGAGCCAAGTCAGATTCATCCAGCCAGCAGGAGGCGCTGTTCTCTGACGACCAGAAACCCTGCTTCTCTCAGCACATTCCTGCCAACACCAAAGTCATCCTTATTAGTGACATAGGTAACCTCTCTGTTCTGCACCCATTTCGCCCTAGATGTAGGCACCCTCAATGCGATTGACCGCTTCTGTTTTTGACTGCTTTATTCTCAACTGTGTATGTGTGTGTACACGCTTTGCAGATGGGGATGGGCGCAGTGAGCTTGTAGTGGGATACACAGACCGTGTGGTGAGAGCGTTCCGCTGGGAGGAGCCTACCGATTCTTCAGACCTGAGCTCTGGACAGCTGGTCCTGCTGAAGAAGTGGCTTCTGGAGGGACAGGCAGGTCTATACACAAACATGGAATATGTCAATCAAAGACTGAAAACTCCTATCCTACGAAGCAATCTACTCAGGGTTTTCTAAAGCTTACTAGCTTCAGCTAGATTTACGTTCCAGCTCAAGCTTGGTGCCTTCTACGACGGTGGAAATTGCTCGTCCGCCTGCCGCTAACTAGCAGGCTTGTAACTGCTCATGTTGCACATGGCTAGTCGAACTCTTCATTGAGACAATGCTGAATCATTCGTCCATGAATTAATTAGTGCCACATTTTTATTTGCTCTGAAATAGAAATGAAGGAAAAGTTATTTTGAAAATTCAGCAGGCTATGGTGTGATAAAGGATTTTAGAAGTGCCATCTTTATTTTCTAACTTATCGTTAAGGCTGTCTTTGGTGTGCTTGTCAATGCACGAGCACCTTTCTTCCCACTCCTACTGATATTTGTTATTCATGAAGTCACACAAAAGTGTTACATTGCGTGGCGTTTAAAATGCATTCTATCATTACTAAATGTGTAATGTGATATATTTTAACATGACTATTTTGTCACACACAAAAAACATTGGATTAATAAAATATTGAATAAGTCGTCTTCCTCAAATGGAGGGGATGATGCAGTCTTTGCAAGAGGGAGTGAATCTGATTTAAATGGTCCTCAAGTCGCAGTCATTTCATTCAGGGTACGTGGAGTTAGCCTGCCCCGGAGCAGGTTAGTTCTTAAGGATTTGTTGTATGACTGGTTATCCCGAGTTGAACTCTGGCCCAACATATAAACCCCACATAACACTGGGTGACTTCACATCCTGTAAAGTGTACACTCTACTATTTCTAATCCATTATTTCCTCCTGTGACAGGTGGACAGCCTGTCAGTAAACCCAGACCTAGAGGGTCTTCCTGAACTGATGGTGTCCCAGCCTGGTTGTGGCTTTGCCATCCTGCTGTGCACATGGACACAACAGGGCTCCTCTGAGGCGGGGCCTGGGGAGGAGGCTCCACCCACTCCTGGCAGGTACATATCACTGGACATGCAGAGCACCTAATACATATGCAGTATTAATACATGTAGTAGACATATAACAGTGCTTTGGCTGTCTAATTATAGATAAGCTGTGCCAGTTCATGTTGGTATCGTTCTGTGTTTGTAATGTCTGTCACAGCGAGGGTCCCTCCAGAGACGTCATTCTGCATCTGACCACTGGTCGGATCCACAACAAGAACGTTTCCACTCATCTCATCGGGAGCATAAGCAGAGGCTCCAAAGGCGACTCCTCTAAATGCGGCCTGTTTGCCCTCTGTACTCTAGATGGTAAGTGTCTTAATTGAGTTGTTCAGAAGAGCAACGCTGCGTAATTCGCTAATCGCACCACTGACCACTCTAAACTTTTGTCCGCAGTCAGTCTCATAACAGATTTCTAATGAGGACGTGTTCAGATGGGACGTGTTAACATCACGGCAGTCAATTATCTTCGACAATAATGAGCGAAATCATAACTGCAGTGGGCTCGGCAACAACAAAAAATCAGATCCAAGGTTTATATGACATGTGGTTGTGAAGATACCTGACTGACCTGTTTATCTCAACAGACATGACCCTGTATGTCCAGCAGGTTTCTATAAGGAGGACATCTCTGACAGGCAGTATATCTGCCTAGCCTGCTCCTTTGCCCCCTTAAGGGGAAAAGGAAGACCTTTCTTACTCTCTCACCAATTACAATGTCTAACAAGGTCACTCAGAACTAGGAAAGGCATGTAGAACGGAGGACGGTGTTGTGGGTGAATGTTACCAGAGGAGACTGGTTGTGTTTGAGCAGGCTGAGGACTCTGCGAGCTCCTGGAGAGACTATCAATATTTAAAGAAAAGGGGAACCAATAGGATTATCTTACTAGAGTGTCTGGGCCAGTCACAGATAGGCTAATAATGATGCACCAAGAGAGGGCTTGACATGCCTGTGTACCCTAATTAGGATCAACATTTGAGCAATTCTGCTGAGGGAATAGTGAAATGTAACCAGATCATATTACAGCCATTTTATTTAAAACATTAAAGGTGACGCATGAAGATAATGTTGCAGTTTAATATGAAGATGATTTTTCCAAGTATTTGGATTTCGATTCAAAGCTTGTTGGTGTTTTCAGGAGAGATTGAGGGACAGAAATGATTGTGAATAAAGGTTACCTTCAACATTGTCATCTAAATGTCTCCATCCCTGAGCCCGAAGCAAGGAAATAGGGCAAAATTGGTGTCCAGCACTCGGACTGCTGCTGTAACCACAGAAATAATTAATTCCATTGAATGTTTTCCTTAACCTTGTGAGAACCAGTGATCTGCAGGTCTTGAGTTGTTTAAGTTCTCTGTATTTTTTTCTCGGACTGTCGTATTATATGCAGTTTAAACAATACCCTTGATACCATTAACAATATTAAGCATGAAATGTTGGTCATTTTAGTATGTGATTAACATGAGTATGTGATTAACGTGATTGTGTGTTTTTGTGTTCCAGGCACCCTGAAACTGATGGACAGTTCAGAGCAGTTGAAATGGTCAGTGCAGGTGGATCACCAGCTCTTTTCTCTGCAGAAGCTGGACGTCACAGTGAGTTTACAAAAACAATCTACGTTTTTTTTGTTTTTTGTGACCGTGCGGTTTTTGACATTGTGACTGTGCCTCTTGTCTCCAGGGCGACGGCAGAGAGGAGGTGGTGGCGTGTGCCTGGGATGGTCAGACCTACATCATCGACCACAACCGCATGGTGGTGCGGTTCCAGTTTGACGAGAACGTCAATGCTTTCTGTGCAGGTGAGACTCTAGTCATATCGCTCACCTATGTATGCCTGTTTAACGTAATGACTAAGCAAATGATATAGACCCGTACTCCTTCAAACATTCAACCTCCAGCTGCGTACCCCCTCTAGCACCAGGGTCAGCTGCGTACCCCCTCTAGCACCAGGGTCAGCTGCGTACCCCCTCTAGCACCAGGGTCAGCTGCGTACCCCCTCTAGCACCAGGGTCAGCTGCGTACCCCCTCTAGCACCAGGGTCAGCTGCGTGCCCCCTCTAGCACCAGGGTCAGCTGCGTGCCCCCTCTAGCACCAGGGTCAGCTGCGTGCCCCCTCTAGCACCAGGGTCAGCTGCGTGCCCCCTCTAGCACCAGGGTCAGCTGCGTGCCCCCTCTAGCACCAGGGTCAGCTGCGTGCCCCCTCTAGCACCAGGGTCAGCTGCGTGCCCCCTCTAGCACCAGGGTCAGCTGCGTACCCCCTCTAGCACCAGGGTCAGCTGCGTACCCCCTCTAGCACCAGGGTCAGCTGCGTACCCCCTCTAGCACCAGGGTCAGCTGCGTACCCCCTCTAGCACCAGGGTCAGCTGCGTGCCCCCTCTAGCCCCAGGGTCAGCTGCGTGCCCCCTCTAGCACCAGGGTCAGCTGCGTGCCCCCTCTAGCACCAGGGTCAGCTGCGTGCCCCCTCTAGCACCAGGGTCAGCTGCGTGCCCCCTCTAGCACCAGGGTCAGCTGCGTACCCCCTCTAGCACCAGGGTCAGCTGCGTACCCCCTCTAGCACCAGGGTCAGCTGCGTACCCCCTCTAGCACCAGGGTCAGCGCACGCTCAAATGTTTTTTGTTGTTTCCATCATTGTAAGTCTGCCACGCACACACTATACGATACATTTACGTAACATAAGAATGAGTGTGAGTTTTTGTCACAACCTGGCTCGTGGGACGCGACAAAGAGCTCTTATAGGACCAGGGCACAAATAATAATAATATAATAATAATCAATAATTTTGCTCTTTATTCATCAAAAATTGTGAATAACTCACCACAGGTTCATGAGAAGGGTGTGCTTGAAAGGATGCACATAACTCTGCAATTTTGGGTTGTATTGGTGTGGTGGTTCATTTCTGTATCATCAAATAGGAGAGACAAACTTATCACACAAGTCAGAGTTATACTTAAACTGAATCCTTATTAGTGAGAGCTTTGCAATAGCGATGGCTGGTTGGCGAATCACGCTAAGATGATTCGTTGAGAGCCCAGAGACGAAAGGTCTTTTATAGCCAAGATACACCACTTTCAACCTACATGACGAACAACAGATGTATAGAATGGGTCACAAGGTTAAGATCTGTATGAAATATACCTATAATACATAGCAGACAGTATCTGCTGGTCAACAGTTTTCATTGTATAGACCAGTGTCTGGCCCTCAGATGCCAAACTGGACCATCTCTCCCTGGTACGGTACAGTGCAGAAACATTAATTCATGCTCTGGAATGCTCTTTAGGTTTTATCACCCAAAAGACATCGTAAATCTCCTGTCAGTGTTTTCTCCCAGAGGCCCATCCTCAGTAGAACACACACACACAATAGTTAACAGAATACTCTATTCTGTTGCATAAAACAACTATTTTATACAATTTGATACAATAAAAGTATTATAACATAATCTTGCAATTTTTCCACCTTATTGGAGAGAGTCTGTGCCTGTGCCTGTTTAGATTTCATGCGAGTGAGGACTGAGAATCCACTCTCACATAGGTACGTGGTTGCAAAGGGCATCAGTGTCTTAACAGCGCGATTTGCTAAGGCAAGAAACTGAGCGCAGCCCAATCCAGAAATCTGGCAGTGCCTTCAGATTTAAATTCAATTTTCACAGAACCGCTTGTTGCAAATTCTGATGAGGCTCTTGTTCAGATATCGGTAAGTGGACTGGTGGCAGGGCATGAAAGGGATAACGAATCCAGTTGTTTGTGTCGTCCGTTTCGGGAAAGTACCTGCGTAGTTGCACACCCAACTCACTTCGGTGCTTTGCTATATCACATTTGACATTGTCCGTAAGCTTGAGTTCATTTGCACACAAAAAAATCATACAATGATGGAAAGACCTGTGTGTTGTCCTTGTTAATGCAGACAGAGAAGAGCTCCAACTTCTTAATCATAGCCTCAATTTTGTCCCGCACATTAAATATAGTTGCAGAGAGTCCCTGTAATCCAAGATTCAGATCATTCAGGTGAGAAACAACATCCCCCAGATAGGCCGGTCGTGTGAGAAACAACATCCCCCAGATAGGCCGGTCGTGTGAGAAACAACATCCCCCAGATAGGCCGGTCGTGTGAGAAACAACATCCCCCAGATAGGCCGGTCGTGTGAGAAACAACATCCCCCAGATAGGCCGGTCGTGTGAGAAACAACATCCCCCAGATAGGCCGGTCGTGTGAGAAACAACATCCCCCAGATAGGCCGGTCGTGTGAGAAACAACATCCCCCAGATAGGCCGGTCGTGTGAGAAACAACATCCCCCAGATAGGCCGGTCGTGTGAGAAACAACATCCCCCAGATAGGCCGGTCGTGTGAGAAACAACATCCCCCAGATAGGCCGGTCGTGTGAGAAACAACATCCCCCAGATAGGCCGGTCGTGTGAGAAACAACATCCCCCAGATAGGCCGGTCGTGTGAGAAACAACATCCCCCAGATAGGACCGGTCGTGTGAGAAACAACATCCCCCAGATAGGCCGGTCGTGTGAGAAACAACATCCCCCAGATAGGCCGGTCGTGTGAGAAACAACATCCCCCAGATAGGCCGGTCGTGTGAGAAACAACATCCCCCAGATAGGCCGGTCGTGTGAGAAACAACATCCCCCAGATAGGCCGGTCGTGTGAGAAACTCGTCATCATGCAAGCAGTCAGACAAGTGAAAATGATGGTCAGTAAAGAAAACTTTAAGCTCGTCTCAATTCCAAAAAACGTGTCTATTTTTCCCCTTGATAACCAGCGCACTTCTGTATATTGTAAAAGCGCTACATGGTCGCTGCCCATATCATTGCATAGTGCAGAAAATACACGAGTTCAGGGGCCTTGCTTTAACAAAGTTAACCATTTTCACTCTAGTGTCCAAAACATCTTTCAAACTGTTAGGCATTCCTTTGGCAGCAAGAGCCTCTCTGTGGATGCTGCCAATGTTTCACAACGCATCAGTGACATGGCAGGAGATGTTTTGAAACAATTAGTGCTTCGCATACAAGCCAGTGAATTGTTACAGCTGGATGAGTCAACAGACGTGGCGGGCCTGGCACAGCTCCTGATATATGTCCGTTATGTGGAGTGGGAGCTACCACTCCACTGTCTCCCTGTCATGCCTTTTGCGCCATCAGTACAGATACCAACACATATTGACCACCAAAGTTCATTTAATGTCACAAAGCTGTCCAGTACTTTAAAAATATTCTCTCCTGTTGTCCTGGTTTCCAGTGGTTTGCAGAAGAGGGTGTCTTCCTTAATTGACCTCCCATAAACGTAATGACATATACCAGGAGCTGTGCCAGGCCCGCCACGTCTGTTGACTCATCCAGCTGTAACAATTCACTGGCTTGTATGCGAAGCACTAATTGTTTCAAAACATCTCCTGCCATGTCACTGATGTGTTGTTTGATGAAGCCATTGTTTGTATAGTTTTTTTGTTGGCCTTTTCCCCAGCATTGTCCCAGCCATATCCGCAGCAGCAGGAAGAATGAAGTCCTCCACAATAGTATGGGGCTTGCCTGTCCTATCCACTCAGTAGCTCACCATATAAGACACTTCTAGACCATTCTTATTAATGGTATCTTTTATACATGTCTTAATACTTGAAACTTGTCTTAATTCTCGCTCAAAAAACTCCTGTGGCTTATTTAAAAAATTGGCATGTTTTGTTTCTAAATATCTGCGCAAGAGGGAAGGTTTCATTGAGTTGTGAGATAGTACTTTTGCACATATAACACACTGTGGCTGAGGAAAGGCACTACTCCCAATATAAGTGAGCCCCAAATCCATGTAGTTCTCATCATATTTGCGCCTCTTGGATGGTCCAACGTCCCTGTCTGTTGTTTGGTGCTTTCCCAGGTACCTACGGACCGTTAGTGGAATTCTCGTGAGAGAATAACGGTTAATGTGATTGGATGTTAATTATTTGACTAGGCTACCTGTATTTGACATTGTGTTGTTATTTTGCTGAACACTAGATGGTTTAATTGTATTTTTGGTAGTGAAACGACGCTACTCAGACGAGAAAAAAAACTCACCCAAATGTATAGCCCTGTTGGAAAATATAATGGACTGTTTGAAAATGTGAAGAATTTAAATATTTTTAAATACAATTATTATTATTTTTTAAATGGGAATCACATTTTAATTTGGCGTACCCCCGACAGCATTGGGTACCCAAATTTGTGAATGGCTGATATAGACAGTGTTAATTCCGTATGTTTCCAGATCATGTCACCATTAGATGGCAGTGTTGGATTTCAGGCTCACATAAACAAGCTTCATCCTCCATCTCAGGCTCTGTCAAACGCTGTTTCTCCAATCTCTGCACGAGCCCCAGTGGCTCTCTGAGAGCAGAGAGAGATCATATTGTTATCTAAAAAGAGGATTAAAGAAATGGACGAGAATAAAAATGTAATGTTATTTGTCCCATGCTTGGTAAACAACAGGTTTATGCTAACTTCCGGGCGCTTTCCAACAGCGCAGAGGATAATACAAATAATAATAATACCACAAGGAATAAATGCGGAATGTGTAACGATGAACGCATGTTGAAGCTACAGACAGGACTTAATCTTCAAGCACACTGCCTGCATTCTACAGTGCTATCAGAGTTGGTGTGTGAACAACACACGCTCAGGGCTCATCCATGCTTTGTCTCTGTGCTCATTGGAGTGCATTAGCTCAGCCTCACCACTGTTGGCATTTCTTGCGAGCCAGTGTTCACAGGTGTGTTCACAGGTGTGTTCACAGGTGTGTTCACAGGTGTGTTCACAGGTGTGTTCACAGGTGTGTTCACAGGTGTGTTCACAGGGTCACAGTGATGAGCAAATATGTTCTTACCTACTAAAATAAATAAAAATGCATTGGTCATTTGGTGCTTGTTTTTAAGCACTTCATGGTAAGGTCTGTCTGTACCTGTTGTATTCGGCACATGTAACAAATAAAATCAGATTTATTTAATTTGAACAATCTTATTTCTAAGCATCTCCTATTGTCACAATGTATATTTTACTGTAATGACTAGGGCCTGGAGTTTGTCCTGATTAGGACATGTGATTAGGGAAATCTCAGGCCCCTAGTCATGGAATATGTGGAATATGTTCTTCCCTGTGGTTGTCGAACCGACCTTACATGTTGGTGTTTAACAGGTCAGTACACCTGTAAGGATGGCAAGAACAGCCCCTGTCTGGTGTACGTCAGCTTCAACCACAAGATCTATGTGTACTGGAGGGTGGAGCTGGAGCGCATGGAGCCCACCCATCTCCTTAGGGTCCTGGAGGAGAGGCCAGAGTTCAAGGCCCAGCTGGAGCAACTGGGAGTGGGTGAGTTGGAGTTAGACAAGAATATAAACCTAAAAGCTACTCTCATTCAAATCATATCTAGAATTTTTTGTGTTAGGTCTAACCTCAACCCCAGCCTTATTAGAGAGAGCTGACAGGTGGACTAAGTAGGTTGAAATACATCTTGAATGTAATTTAATTAGACCACTGCACCAGGTAGAAGCTCCTGGTTTTCCCTGTCCACCATGTTGTTTAGTTCCCCATTAACTCCGCTAATGCTACCTGACACATAAACAGTGCATCTCCTGTCCTGTGTGCATGTCCTCTAACTAAGAGTAAGGGAAACAGATTAAATGTGTGTGTCCTCTACTCGTCTACATGTATGTAAAACCTGTCCCTGCCAGCAGACTGTTGTTCTGATGCGTGACTGGAGAATTTATAGAAGCAGAGGCTGGAATCCACGCATTCACTCCTATGGAGCAGAGGGGACCGCTCTCTTCATCTCGCTCGCTCTGCCTCTCTTCTTCGCTCTCTCTATCCCAGGGGAATTCTCTCTCAGCAGGCTAGCAACACTGTCAAACACTGCCCAGATTCACAAACACATCACACACAATCATAATGGTGTCTTTTTGTAGGCACGAGTCTGCCATGGTTCATGGGCAAAGCCTATGGGTAAAATGAATGGAGTTTTTGGATAAACGCGCCGAAAATAAGGTTGGTGGTAAACACAGGCTTAGGGGATCTTGTTCTATGAGATAATCTTCATCCGCTAATATCACTTTTTGTGAATTCTGAAGCATTTATGTCATCCCAAAAATTACAAAGGGCATAAAAGGCTTCATAATTCATAAAGGTCACGTTAACGGCCTGATATTATCTCCTCGAACAAAACGTATAAGATCTCCTAAGCCCGTGTTAACCTTATTTTCAGCGTTTATCCCAAAACCCCATTCTTTCCCATTCATTTTCCCTATAGAAACGAACCAGAGGTATCTCATTTCAGTTTTTTAGGACGACAACCTGCCAAGCTCTATTCAGGCTTCTCTTTCTGCTCCGTGGGCACTATCTCCATCTGTCCCTGGGCTGCCCCACTAATGAATGACATAGACTGCACTACATAATACAGTAGCTAGCTTTCTGTCTATGTTTGTGTTGTATATGCACGTACTGTGTGACTGTTCGTTTGTACTATACTCTGCTGCGCTACATGGCCCTCTCTGTAGGAGCCAGTAGCTGCTGTGCTCTCTGAGTGACAGATGGTCCAGCTACCTGACCCAGTGGAGGCTGCTGGGGGGAGGACGGCTCATAATAATGGCCAGAACAGAGCAAATGGATTGGCATCAAACACCTGGAAACCATGTGTTTGATGTATTTGATACCATTCCACTTATTTTTTTCTTCAATGTTTTTATTGTTGTTTTTGATTATATAGTCTACAGATAGCCATTTCATGTAGGCCTCATTCATATATATTTTTTAAATGTACTGATGACAGATTTCCTAACAGCAGCTAAGCCTAGTAGCTTCCTGTTCCTGCAGCGTGTTAATAATTGAACCCCTGGGCGTGTTGGTGCTCCTTCCTGCGATTTCAGAGAACTGTTACCTAACTCATCATGAGACACATAGTGGTCATGGAGGCTGAGGAGGGGGTAGGGACAGAGAGAGAGAGGGGGGACAGAGAGAGAGAGAGAGAGGGGGGTAGGGACAGAGAGGGGGGTAGGGACAGAGAGGGGGGGACAGAGAGGGGGGTGGGGTAGGGAGAGAGAGGGGGGTAGGGACAGAGGGGGGGGGGTAGGGAGAGAGAGAGAGGGGTAGGGACAGAGGGGGGGGTAGGGACAGAGAGAGAGAGGGGTAGGGACAGAGAGGGGGGTAGGGACAGAGAGGGGGGTAGGGACAGAGAGAGAGAGGGGTAGGGACAGAGAGAGAGAGGGGTAGGGACAGAGAGGGGGGGTAGGGACAGAGAGGGGGGTAGGGACAGAGAGAGAGAGGGGTAGGGACAGAGAGAGAGAGGGGGGTAGGGAGAGAGGGGGGGTAGGGAGAGAGGGGGGGGTAGGGACAGAGGGGGGTAGGGAGAGAGAGAGAGGGGTAGGGACAGAGGGGGGGTAGTGACAGAGAGAGAGAGGGGGTAGGTACTGAGAGAGGGGGGTAGGGACAGAGAGAGAGAGGGGTAGGGACAGAGAGAGAGAGGGGTAGGGACAGAGAGGGGGGGTAGGGACAGAGAGGGGGGGGGGTAGGGACAGAGAGAGAGAGGGGTAGGGACAGAGAGAGAGGGGGGTAGGGACAGAGAGAGAGAGAGGGGGGTAGGGACAAAGAGAGAGAGGGGGGGTAGGGACAAAGAGAGAGAGGGGGGGACAAAGAGAGAGAGGGGGGGGACAGGGACAGAGAGAGGGGGGGTAGGGACAGAGAGAGGGGGGTAGGGACAGTGAGAGAGGGGGTAGGGACAGAGAGAGGGGGGGGTAGGGACAGAGAGAGAGGGGGGTAGGGACAGAGAGAGGGGGGTAGGGACAGAGAGAGAGAGAGGGGGACAGAGAGAGAGAGAGGGGTAAGGACCGAGAGAGAGAGGGGGGACCGAGAGAGAGAGAGAGGGGGGGACCGAGAGAGAGAGAGGGGGGGACAGGGACAGAGAGAGAGGGGGTAGGGACAGAGAGAGAGGGGGGTAGGGACAGAGAGCGAGAGAGGGGGGACAGAGAGAGAGAGAGAGGGGGGACAGAGAGAGAGGGGGTAAGGACAGAGAGAGAGGTGGGGGTGTAGGGACAGAGAGAGGGGGGGGTAGGGACAGAGAGAGAGAGAGGGGGGGGTGGGGACAGAGAGAGAGAGGGGGGGAAGGACCGAGAGAGAGAGAGGGGGGGACCGAGAGAGAGAGAGAGAGAGGGGGGACCGAGAGAGAGAGAGGGGGTAGGGACAGAGAGAGAGGGGGGTAGGGACAGAGAGAGAGAGGGGGTAAGGACAGAGAGAGAGAGAGGGGGGACAGAGAGAGAGAGGGGGGGGGACAGAGAGAGAGGGGGTAAGGACAGAGAGAGGGGGGGGTAGGGACAGAGAGCGGGAGGGGCTAAACCCAGCTAGCAGTGTGACATCAGCTTATTGCTGATAGATAGCAGAGAGAGGGGGGTAGGGACAGAGAGAGAGGGGGTGGGGACAGAGAGAGAGAGAGGGGGTAGGGACAGAGAGGAGGTGGGGGTAGGGACAGAGAGGAGGTGGGGGTAGGGACAGAGAGAGAGAGGGGGTAGGGACAGAGAGGGGGGAGAGAGGGGGGACTGAGAGAGTGAGAGGGGGTAGGGACAGAGAGAGAGAGAGAGCCCCAGGACAACAGCACAATTAGACCCAACCAAATCATGAGAAAACAAAAAGATAATGACTTAACACATTGGAAAGAATTAACAAAAAAACAGAGCAAACTAGAATGCTATTTGGCCCTACACAGAGAGTACACAGCGGCAGAATACCTGACCACTGTGACTGACCCAAAATTAAGGAAAGCTTTGACTATGTACAGACTCAGTGAGCATAGCCTTGCTATTGAGAAAGGCCGCCGTAGGCAGACATGGCTCTCAAGAGAAGACAGGCTATGTGCTCACTGCCCACAAAATGAGGTGGAAACTGAGCTGCACTTCCTAACCTCCTGCCCAATGTATGACCATATTAGAGAGACATATTTCCCCAGATCACACAGATCCACAAAGAATTCGAAAACATATCCAATTTTGAAAAACTCCCATACCTACTGGGTGAAATTCCACAGTGTGCCATCACAGCAGCAAGATTTGTGACCTGTTGCCACGAGAAAAGGGCAACCAGTGAAGAACAAACACCATTGTAAATACAACCCATATTTATGCTTATTTATTTTATCTTGTGTCATTTAATTATTTGTACATTGTGTATATATATGTATGTATATATATATATATATATATATATATATATATGTATGTATATATATATATATATATATATATATATATATATATATATATATAATATGACATTTGTAATGTCTTTACTGTTTTGAAACTGTTGTATGTGTAATGTTTACTGTTAATTTTGTTGTTTTTCACTTTATATATTCACTTTGTATGTTGTCTACCTCACTTGCTTTGGCAATGTTAACACATGTTTCCCATGCCAATAAAGCCCTTGAATTGAATTGAGAGAGAGAGAGAGAGAGGGGGGACCGAGAGGGGGTAGGGACAGAGAGAGAGAGAGAGAGAGAGAGAGAGGGGGCGAGAGAGGGGGGTAGGGACAGAGAGAGAGGGGGGTAGGGAGAGAGAGAGAGAGGAGAGAGAGAGAGAGAGAGAGAGAGAGAGAGAGAGAGAGAGAGAGAGAGAGAGAGAGAGAGAGAGAGAGAGAGAGAGGAGAGAGAGAGAGAGAGAGAGAGAGAGAGAGAGAGAGAGAGAGAGAGAGAGAGAGAGAGAGAGAGAGAGAGAGAGAGAGAGAGAGAGAGAGGTGGGGGCAGAGAGAGGGGGCTAAACCCAGCTAGCAGTGTGACATCAGCTTATTGCTGATAGATAGCGCTGCCTGTGTGTGTGTGTGTGTGTGAAGCTGTCGCCTGTCACCAAGTCTGAGTTCCACACAATGGTAGGCATCTTCACTCACACAAATATCAACCAAACACATCCCCCTTCTCTCACTCTGTCGACATAACTGAGATATTATTATATATGAGTCATTGCTTAATAGCAAGGAAGATGGTAAAGTAAATGTATCTACAGTGTGTTTTATGTTTATCTAGAAGCTTCTTTTCTCTGGCTTCACAATGTGACAATGCATGATAATTCTGGCTGTTGCTGTACAGGTGAAAGCAAGACACCATGAGGAGAGAGGCATATTTGTTATACCTATGGGGACTTTTATCTCTCTTTGCTTGTGTTTATTTCAGCAGTAAATGAATAATCTGAATGTCTTCTCAGCAGCGTTGCCATGCAGATGGTACAGTTTACTTTGTACCACCACTCTCAGGTGTAAGCTGAAACATTTATGTTAAGTGACCTGTGTACCTGTCTGCAGTATGTCATTACTATGTAAATATGGGTTTGAACAGCACTTACAAATTTGGACCCTCAACAAGAAAGCTCAGACATGCAGCTACTACATACTACCTGTCTGCATCTCTTGATTTAACATCCTGCCCTAATGCATTTTCTTTAAGGGGCCAGCTATATGAAGGGTCCATCCGTAATGCATGGCATCCTGCTTCTGCATGATGATGTCACACTTTTTCTGCATTACCTTCCCTAAGCAACCATGGTCATGCATTCTAAACTCCCCAGTTTAAGTGAATGCCGGTAGAAGAGCTCCTCAGAGCAGCAGGGAGCTCCTCCACTGGCTGAGCTGTTATTTATGATTCATCTAAAGCAGTGCTCTCATCTGCATTTCAAAACCCACTCTGACTCAACCCCACTAAAGACAGTTTAATACAGAGCAGTCCCAGCTCCCTCAGAGGGACTCGAACCTGCAACCTTTCAATCAGAAGGCGGGGTCATATGATCATTGTCTGGTCAAGGGTCATAGCCACCATTTGTGTCTCTGACAGACGCTGAGGACAGGGAGGCCGTGAGAGAGCTGGTGGGAGACACACTCTATGGACACACGCTGAAGAAGCAGGCCGGATGACCTTAACACGACCCTCTCCACTCCTCCAACCCCCCCCTCTTTCTCCTCGTTTATGTAAATATTCTGAATAAAGGCTGAATCACACTGACTGTTAGTTGTCTCATGTTTTTGGTAGAATCTTATTATGAAACATGTCTGGTTTGCCTAGCTCAGCTTGTATCTATTTCATACTGTCTCAGATCTCCCTTCTGGCATAGTTATTGGTATTCCAAGCACCAGATTGGTTTAGAAATAGGGTCTGGAAGACACATTGAAGTGATATATGCTCTCAATGTGAATAACCTGTATAGGTTCAACCCCCAATATTTATTCCTGGTTTTTGATCTTGTAAGTTATACCAAATGTCAGCCATTTTAGTCCCTTTCTTTCTGTCTTTTTGTTCTCCGATCCTCAAGGATCTGGAGAGGTACTGATGTTGCATAATACCAACAGTGTTATGTAACTTGACCATCAGCAGCAAGACTGTACTCTTGTTTGTCAATGTTGTATTGCAGAGGACTTCTAAGTCGAGGCAACAAGCATAAACACTGGCTGACTGCTGGATGGGTCTATAGGGGAATCCTCCTTTCTCCCATAGGGAAAATCCTATATCAGCCTCTAGTCTGTCTACTCTGGTTCTCATGTATTATAAATGAGGAGGGACAAGTGGAGGACTCAGTGGCTGCCTCAAGTGTGTATGCGTGTGTCTAGACTCCGGGCTCAGGTGTCTCTTGTGTATCCTACTCTGGAGCTCTCCCCTCCTTTATGGGCCAAAGCCCTGCAGTGCAGTATGTACCAAAGCAGGGACACTTTGTTTGTAATCTGTTTAGTTTCACTTCTCCATGTTAGAAGTTGCATACAGGTAGCTGCCAAAATAATGGAAAAAAATAGCAATTGAAAGCAGGTGCTTCCACACAGGTGTGGTTCCTGAGTTAATTAAACGTTTAACATCCCATCAAGCTTAGTGTCATGTAAAGAAAAATCTGGGTAGGCCATTATTTCGCCTACCATAGCTATGACTCCATAGGATGGCAATGCCCCCATCCACTGCATTTTTCACCACCATTAACAAAACACCAAAGTTGGAATTTCTTGTGGAGGAGGGGTGTCGCATCCCCCCAACAGTGTTCCAGAAACCTGTAGAATCTTTGCCAAGGGGCATCGATGCTGTTCTGGCTCGTGGTGACGCAACGCCCTATTAAGACACTTTATGTTGGTGTTTCCTTTATTTTGGCAGTTTCCTGTACGTTCATTAAGGTATTTAATGAACCGGCCATGGGAACAGTAGAATGATGTGTGTTCTATGTCCTCCTTCCTCTCTGTTAATCATTATATTCATGGGTCTGGCCAGGCTGTTCAAAAAGTCATGTGATTATGTTTGTAGGTTGATCGTTGCGCCCATTACTGAGGGAAAAAAACACTGCTATATGCCCTTATATGTAGCCGGCCCATTGGTCAGCAGCATTCCTATCAGCTTTGTCGAGACTTGTTCCTGTTTTGACCTGTTTTGACCGTTAATGGTCAAACGGTTGGCACATCAGTGTGTCACGCTGCTTCCCAGGACCTGTGTCTCTGTGCGTCAAGACTGAAGGGACAGAAAAACACTGCATTCTATAACTGGGTTCCACTTGGGTCTCGACTTTTGACTCCGTCTGCCGACTAAGGCCTCTGACTGGAGTCCCAGTACTTGCTACCTTATGTGGTTATTCAGTATATAAAATCGTCTAATGTTATGTTCTTAAGTGTTTTTCTCTCTACTTTATATACAGTTGAAGTCGGAAATGTACATACACTTTGGCTGTAGTCATTGAGTTTGACAAATTTCTTGTTGACAAACTATAGTTTTGGCAAGTCGGTTAAGACATCTACTTTGTGCATGACACAAGTCATTTTTCCAAAAATTGTTTACAGACTATTTCACTTATAATTCACTGTGTCACAATTCCAGTGGGTCAGAAGTTGACATACACTAAGTTGACTGTGCCTTTAAACAGCTTGGAAAACTCCAGAAAAGGATGTTATGGTTTTAGAAGCTTCTGATAGGTTAATTGGCATCATTTGAGTCAATTGGAGATGTACCTGTGGATGTATTTCAAGGCCTTACCTTCAAGCTCAGTGCCTCTTCGCTTGACAACATGTGAACGTCAAAAGAAATCAGCTAAGACTTCAGAAAAATAAATGTAGACCTCCACAAGTCTGGTTCATCCTTGGGAGCAATTTCCAAATGCCGGAGGGTTCCACATTCATCTGTACAAACAATAGTACACAAGTATTTTTATTTATTTCACCTTTATTTAAATAGGCCATGGTGGCAAAGTAATTACAATATAGCAATTAAACACTGGAATGGTAGGATGTGCAGAAGAGGAATGTGCAAGTTGAGATACTGGGGTGGCAGGGTAGCCTAGTGGTTAGAGTGTTGGACTAGTAACCGAAAGGTTGCAAGTTCAAACCGCCGAGCTGACATGGTACAAATCTGTCGTTCTGCACCTGAACAGGCAGTTAACCCACTGTTCCTAGGCCGTCATTGAAAATAAGAATTGGTTCTTTAACTGACTTGCCTAGTTAAATAAAGGTAGACAAAAATATTATAAATGATTTTTTTAAAGGAGCAAAATAAATAAATACAGTATGGGGATGAGGTAGATTGGATGGGCTATTTACAGATGAGTTATGTACAGGTCCAGTGATCTGTGAGCTGCTCTGACAGCTGGTGCTTAAAGCTAGTGAGGGAGGTAAGAGTCTCCAGCTTCAGAGATTTTTGCAGTTTGTTCCAGTCATTGGCAGCAGAGAACTGGAAGGAGAGGCGGCCAAAAGAAGAATTGGCATTGGGGGTGACCAGTGAGATATATCTACTGGAGTGCGTGCTACGGGTGGGTGCTGCTATGGTGACCAGTGAGCTGAGATAAGGTGGGGCTTTATCTAGCAGAGACTTGTAGATGACCTGGAGCCAGTGGGTTTGGCGACGAGTATGAAGCGAAGGCCAGCCAACGAGAGCATACAGGTCGCAGTGGTGGGTAGTATATGGGGCTTTGGTGACAAAACGGATGGCACTGTGATAGACTGCATCCAATTTGTTGAGTGGAGTGTTGGAGGCTATTTTGTAAATGACATCGCCAAAGTCTAGGATCGGTAGGATGGTCAGTTTTACGAGGGTATGTTTGGCAGCATGAGTGAAGGAAGATTTGTTGTGAAATAGGAAGCCGATTCTAGATTTAATTTTGGATTGGAGATGTTTGATGTGAGTATGGAAGGAGAGTTTACAGTCTTACCAGACACCTAGGTATTTGTAGTTGTCCACATACAGTTGGGAGAACAAGTATTTGATACACTGCCGATTTTGCAGGTTTTCCTACATACAAAGCATGTAGAGGTCTGTAATTTTTTATCATAGGTACACTTCAACTGTGAGAGACGGAATCTAAAACAAAAATCCAGAAAATCACATTGTATTATTTTTAAGTAATTAATGTGCATTTTTAGAAGTAGAAGCTCGAATTGTTTTGGTACAGACCTGGATAGTAAGATAGAACTCTGGAGGCTATCTCTGCAGTAGTTTGCAACACCGCCCCCTTTGGCAGTTCTATCTTGGCGGAAAATGTTATGGTTAGGGATGGACATTTCTGGGTTTTTGGTGGTTTTCCTAAGCCAGGATTCAGACACGGCTAAGACATCCGGGTTGGCAGAATGTGCTAAAGCAGTGAATAAAGCACACTTAGGGAGTACATTTCTAATGTTAATAACATGCATGAAACCAAGGCTTTTACGGTTACAGAAGTCAACAAATGAGAGCACCTGGGGAGTAGGAGTGGAGCTAGGCACGGCAGGTCCTGGATTAACCTCTATATCACCAGAGGAGAAGTATAAACACCATGGGACCACCTAGCCATCATACAGCTCAGGAAGGAGACGTCTTAAACATACTTTGGAGCGAAAAGTGCAAATCAATCCCAGAACAATAGCAAAGGACCTTGTGAAGATGTTGGGAGAAACAGGTTCAAAAGTATCTATATCCACAGTGAAACGAGTCCTATATCGACATAACCTGAAAGGCCACTCAGCAAGGAAGAAGCCACTGCTCTAAAACTGCCATAACAAAGCCAGACTATGGTTTGCAATTGCACATGGGGACAAAGATCGTACTTATTGGAGAAATGTCCTCTGTTCTGAAGAAACAAAAATAGAACTGTTTGGCCATAATGACCACCGTTATGTTTGGAGGAAAAAGGGGGAGGCTTGCAAGCTGAAGAACACCATCCCAACCGTGAAGCACAGGTGTGGCAGCATCATGTTGTGGGAGAGCTTTGCTGCAGGAGGGACTGGTGCACTTCACAAAATAGATGGCATCATGAGGTAGGAAAATTATGTGGATATATTGAAGCAACATCTCAAAATATCAGTCAGGAAGTTAAAGCTTGGTCACAAATGGGTCTTCCAAATGGACAAGGACCCCAAGCATACTTCCAAAGTTGTGGCAAAATGGCTTAAGGACAACAAAGTCAAGGTATTGGAGTGGCCAACACAAAGCCCTGACTTCAATCCTATAGAAAATGTGTGGGCAGAACTGAAAAGACGTGTGCGGGCAAGGAGGCCTACAAACCTGACTCAGTTACACCAGCTCTGTCAGGAGGAATGGGCCTACCAGAAACATTTGACCCAAGTTAAACCATTTAAAGGCAATGCTACCAAATACTAATTGAGTGTATGTAAACTTCTGACCCACAGGGAATGTGATGGAACAAATAAAAGCTGAAATAAATCTTTCTCTCTACTATTATTCTGACATTTCACATTCTTAAAATAAAGTGGTGATCCTAAGACAGGGAATTTTTATTTGGGTTAAATGTCAGGAATTGTGAAAAACTGAATTTAAATGTATTTTGTTAAGGTATATGTAAACTTCCGACTTCAACTGTAGATGTGTCTCAAGCCCCAGCAAATAGAGTAATGTCAAGAACAGCAATCGGTGCCATATTTATTAAATTATTTCCCACATAGGACACCCCTGGCCTGATATAATAAATGCAACATGGAGGAGTAGTATGGATCCTGTGTGAATTTGACCTTTGCCCTGATATTTCCCCAATGCAGTCAGGCTGGATGTTACACTATCTAACACAGAAGCAGCAGCTGGATGACCCTGGGAACTGACCACCCATGGTTAATGTCCCCACCAGCAGTGTGTGTGTGTATATTTAAGCAATTGGAGCTATTCTTGCCTCCACCCTCCTGTAGTCTTTACAGTTATATTGATAGTCAGTGTTGACATATGTTAGTTTCAGTAAACAGATGTCAACAGGTTAGAAGTTACACCTCGTCACATCCGGTCATTAAGGAATTGAATGGGAACAGTAGAATGATGTGTGTGTTCCATGTCCTCTTTCCTCTCTGTTAATCATTGTATTAATGGGTTTTGCTAGTCTGTTCAACACGTTTTGTGATTATGTTTTTACGTTGAATTGTTGCTTCCATTACTGTGGCATGAGAAACACTTTTTTGGACTATGTGTAATGGATGGAGGACTATTTTTTTTCTCAGAGATAGCAAATGTTAACATTTCATGTGCTTCCACAGAGCATGGCTACCGGGTTAGTGTAATCATAGGAAGGTTGAAAACAACTGTTCTGATGAAGCAGAATGGTGAGGCTATGATCAGGGCCCGGGGTCTATGACAACTGACAAGACGTGTCATTTGATTTAGACTACATAATATAATTTTGGGCAAATTATCAACAGCTATAATTACCTTAGAAGAAAGGGGTACATTTAATTTCATTACAAATTATAATAATCAAGTTATAATTGAAGTTACAGCTGAAGGGGGAAAAAATCTGATATGGAGATGAAGGCAGTAGCTATAAGAGCTTTATCCAACATAAAAGGGTTTGGAAAACTTTCCCTTTGAGTCTATCTAAGCTCAAAGACAGGGCTAATAATAAGTACTGTAGGAAATAGCATCTTCTCTATGAGTGAAAAGAAAATTGTCCTACTCTGAAAACTGCCAGCCGCCCCTCGTACAAACAGTCTTTACGGATAAACCACATGAACTTCACGTGATCTTTTGTGAAGTTAATGTGATAATATGTAAAGCAACATGTCATAACATCAAACTACACAAATGTGATCACGTGAAGTGTTCCAAAACGTGAAATCATGTGTTTTTTCTGTAAGGGAGTATCCCCTTCAAATCCTTCACCTTTGCCATCAGGTCACTCGATTGTCATGGCAGTCTACTCAGACGGCTAATAATAATGCTTGTCAGATAGCACTTGTGTGACACTAAAGAAGCCCCTCTTCCCTCCCCTCCTTCCCCTGATCACTAGGACTGAGACTGATTCATGTTCAAATCAAATTGTATTGATCACATACACATGGTTAGCAGATGTTAATGCAAGTGTAGCTAAATGCTTGTGCTTCTAGTTCAGGCAGTGCAGTAAAATCTAACAAATTCACAATGACGTTCTTATACACACAATGTAAGGGGATGGAATAATAATATGTACATATAAATATATGGATGTGCAATGGCCATGCGGCACAGGCAAGATGCAATAGCTGGTATAAAATACAGTATAGACAAATGAGATGAGCAATGTAGGATATGTAAACATTATTAAAGTGGCATTATTTAATGTGACTAAGGATACCTTTATTAAATCCATTTATTAAAGTGGCCAGTGATTTGAGTCTGTATGTTGGCAGCATCCTCTCTACAGTATTTTAATGATGGCTGTTTAACAGTCTGATGGCCTTGCGATAGAAGCTGTTTTTCTAGTCTCTCGGTCCCAGCTTTGATGCACCTGTACTGACCTCGCCTTCTGGATGATAGCGGGGTGAACAGGCAGTGGCTCAGGTGGTTTTTGTCCTTGATGATCTTTTTGGCCTTCCTGTGACATCTGGTGCTGTAGGTGTCCTGGAGGGAAGGTAGTTTGCCCCAGGTGATGCATTGTGCAGACCTCACTACCCTCTGGAGAGCCTTGCGGTTGAGGGTGGTGCAGTTGCCGTACCAGGTGGTGATACAGCCTGACAGGATGCTCTCGATTGTGCACCTGTAAAAGTTTGTGAGGGTTTTAGGTGACAAGCCAAGTTTCTTCAGCCTCCTGAGGTTGAAGATACGCGGTTGCGCCTTCTTCGCCACGTCGTCTGTGTGGGTGGACCATTTCAGTTTGTCCATGATGTGTACGCCGAGGAACTTTAAATCTTTCCACCTTTTCCACTACTGTCCCATCTATGTGGATAGGGGGGTGCTCCCTCTGCTGTTTCCTGAAGTCCACGATCATCTCCTTTGTTTTGTTGACGTTGAGTGAGAGGTTATTTTCCTGACACCACACTCCGAGGGCCCTCACCTCCTCCCTGTAGACTGTCTCGTCGTTGTTGGTAATCAAGCCTACCACTGTAGTATCGTCTGCAAACTTGATGATTGAATTGGAAGTGTGCATGGCCATGCAGTCATGGGTGAACACGGAGTACAGGAGAGGGCTGAGAACGCACCCTTGTGGGGCTCCAGTGTTGAGGATCAGCAGGATGGAGATGTTGTTTCCTACCTTCACCACTTGGGGGTGGCCCGTTAATGTCCAGGACCCAGTTGCACAGGCCGGGGTCGAGACCCAGGGTCTCAAGCTTAATGATGAGTTTGGAAGGTACTATGGTGTTTAATGTTGAGCTGTAGTCAATGAAAAGCATTCTTACATAGGTATTCCTCTTGTCCAGATTGGATAGGACAGTGTGCAGTGTGATGGCAATTGCATCGTCTGTGGACCTATTGGGGCGGTAAGCAAATTAGAGTGGGTCTAGGGTATCAGGTAAGGTGGAGGTGATATGATCCTTGACTCGTCTCTCAAAGCACTTCATGATAACAGAAGTGAGTGCTACGGGGCGGTAGTCGTTTAGCTCAGTTACCTTAGCTTTCTTGGGAACAGGAACAATGGTGGCCATTTTGAAGCATGTGGGAACAGCAGACTGGGATAAGGATTGATTGAATATGTCTGTAAATACACCAGCTAGCTGGTCTGCGCATGCTCTGATGACGCGGCTGGGGATGCCGTCTGGGCAGGCAGCCGTGCGAGGGTTAACACATTTAAATGTTTTACTCACGTCAGCCATGGAGAAGGAGAGCCCACAGGCTTTGGTAGCATGCCATGTCGGTGACATTGTATTGTCCTCAGAGCGTGCAAAGAAGTTGTTTAATTTGTCTGGGAGCAAGATGTCGATGTCCGCGACAGGGCTGGTTTTCTTGTTGTAATCCGTGATTGTCTGTTGGCCCTGCCACATACTTCTCGTGTTTGAGCAGGTGAATTTCGACTCTACTTTGTCTCTATACTCACGCTTAGCTTGTTTGATTGCCTTCTGGAGGGAATAACTACACTGTTTGTATTCGGTCATGTTTCCAGTCGCCTTGCCATGATTCAAGTTCAATTTCCGCCATCATTGTCTCTTCAAGGCCTCCTCCCTATCAAACACTGTATGCCTCTATAGGCCTACCGCCCCCGTTTCCTTTATATATCACAGTGTTTATGTGCCATTCTGTGTGTTACGAGCCCACATGCTCCCCTGACCTCTGTAGCACATAATTAAAGTTAAGTATGTATGTATCAAGTTAAGTATGTATGTATCAATGCTCATTAGCCCCTCTATGTGAGAGCCTCCATGAATAATCTGGGTCTGTTGCACTACAGAGCCTTATTGATTTTTACACAGTAGCGCTACAATGTTGCATTCATACAGGCTGAATAGGATTCATACAGGCTGAATAGGATTCATACAGGTTGAATATTGAAGTAATGTTGGTAGTAGTTTACGTACGCTTCATGCATTGTCTCAACCTGAATAGACATGGTAGTGTAATGTAATCAGTCCTGGTCCTTGTGACTACATGAGAGCTGTTAGAAAGATATGCCATAACAAAGTACCTAGTCCATGAGACAAAACTCTGTACTGTGCTTTTGCTGAGTCTCTGTGGTGGCTACAGTCTGTTCCAAACTGGCATGGTACCCCTGTGCATGCTTAGGCTTGATGCTGATGTGTGTTTGTTTGTGTGTGTGCGCGCTCAGGCTTGATCCCAGTGTCACCGTGACGGGTTCTGATCCTGACTGACAGCCCGCCGGCCACTAGCCACCTCACAAGGGTCCTTGATGTGAGGGCTAGTCTCTGTCTTCCCCACGGCCCCCGCCACGACATTTGACACAGCTGAATGGCATCCAATGGCATACTTCACCATTTCATAAACTCACGATCCCCCTCGGGGGTCTAACGCGGGCTGAATGACACAAGTGGATGTTTTAATAAGCGGCGAGTTTTATCACAGAGGCGAGGATTTCAAACTGAGTGTGTCCACCAAGCGCGGAGCGCACATTGATGTGGATGTCAGTGTAATGTTTTTTTTTATCAACCACAATGTCCCTGTGGGTCTGCTAGTCTGTGTGTAGAGGGCACTGCATGTTTCATTACAGACAGGAAGGAGTCATGTTGCTGTCTGTGGGAGGGGGAACTGTGTGTGTGTGTGTGTGTGTGTGTGTGTGTGTGTGTGTGTGTGTGTGTGTGTGTGTGTGTGTGTGTGTGTGTGTGTGTGTGTGTGTGTGTGTGTGTGTGTGTGTGTGTGTGTGTGTGTGTGTGTGTGTGTGTGTGTGTGTGTGTGTGTGTGTGTGTGTGTGTGAGAGATATATGGTGTGTTCCCTGATTAATATCCTTCCCAGCGGCTCAGGCAGCTGGAGGCTGTTCGTGACCACCCTTCTGGTACCCACAGGAGAGTGCTCTATGTGCCAGACAGAATCATCACTTCACCACAGAAGTGAGAGATGGAGAGGAATAGAAACCCAAAGAGCAATTTGTCTTTGACAGGCAAGACAAATCATCGCATTGTGAGTTGACGTACAGAATACAGACAGACAGGTTTCTCCTCCACCCCACCAACCCTGTCTGTTTATTCTCAGATCTATTACAATAGGAGCAGGTAACATGTCAATTATAATACAGTATGGCAACACTGACCCGCAATTTTGACTAGAATTGTGCTTTCTTGTCCAATATTTATTTTCATATCATAATCTAGTGCATGATTTGAAACAACACTTTTCTTTCAATTGCCATAGTTACACCATTTAGCCTGCGATGCTTAAAAGCAATGAAGGCTCTTCCATTTGTGACCAATTGGACACAGTCACACATTGACCGTCTTTCATCAGTGGAACGCCTGTGTAACCTGAGATAGAGCCCATGTGTAGCGATGAAGACTCCGAGAGATATTCAGTGTGTGATGGTTCTGTGAGTGAGAGATTCAGTGTGCGATGGTTCTGTGAGTGGGAGTGTTGTATCAGCCTTTCATCCACTGGGTCTGAGTATGTCCCCTGCTAGGCTCTAGAGAGACCCTCTCCTTCCAGTAAGTGAGAACTGTCTCCGGTACGGTGTCTATTTGTTTGAGGTGTGAGGGTGTCATAAAATGGACACCGTACTCAAGGTCTGCGGGGAGGTGCTCTGTTACCCTGCAACACTCTTCTGAAGATGGCGAGAGACTTCAGACGTGGCTAGACTTTAGTGTGGGCGGCAAAAGAGGCCTCACTGAGGCCTCGAGTTGAAGTTATTTTTAACCATATGACTAACAGAATCTCAAGTGATACACTGTTTTCTGTTTTATTCACAGCAGTTTTCAAGCAATCAAGCAAGAAAATAGCTTGGCGGAGGTCCAGAGGTGTCAAAAGTCTCAAAGCACCAACAATGGAGAGTACCATTACTGTTTCCTGTGTTCAACGTTTACACCGTATGCCGTTTGTTCTCTGCAGAGGAACAAATGATGTGACGAGTTAGAGCTGTGACAGGATGTGGCCTGTGCACTGACTCCAAAGGAAAGTTGCTACTTGCCGCCCAGTAGGGTTATCTGTAAGGTGCTCGGGGGACGTTCTGTACCTGGATGTGATATAATGTAGCTCCGCAGAGTGCCTTCTATCTGTGTGCCTACACTTTTGAGCCCACGAGTTGTGTTTAAACCTAGGATAAGCCAGGGACGTCCCATGGCTCAGATGAAACTGTTACTGAGAGACAGTCCAGATGAGATGAATGGACTTGGCTGTTTTTGTGACATGACAGCTGATACATCTGTTTAAATCCCGAATGATGCAGGAGCCTCAGTCATAGAACAAACAGCAGCAGCAGCACAGGACAATAGCTTTTTAAATTGACACTGATCTCTTTAGACGTTTCCTTAGCCGAGGTCCATTTCTCTTCCAAAATTGACATCAGCAATGTTATTCTGAATTTTGTGTACTGCAGTACCTGTTCTTATTTCATCATCACTGTGGACATGGAGAACAGTGAGAATATAGTCTCTTGTGACAGCCTTAACATTGAAGCTGATTTGGTTCTGGGTGCCAAGGTAATGACTTGGTCATAGAGACCTCTGCTAGTAGCATTGTTTTGAGCTTGTAGTCCTTCACAGTCAGAGTTAAATCTGTGTAATATAATATATAATAATATATGCCATTTAGCAGACGCTTTTATCCAAAGCGACTTACAGTCATGTGTGCATACATTCTACGTATGGGTGGTCCCGGGAATCGAACCCACTACCCTGGCGTTACAAGCGCCATGCTCTACCAACTGAGCTACAGAAGGACCATATGAATGGCTCTAGTCCTAAAGCTGTTTGTTGGTAGCAGTGATTCAGCAGAGCACCTGGGACTGGGCTGGTATGGAGGATTAACAGAGGCAGCCTGCCTCCCTGGATCCTCTCTGATTGGGGGGGAGCATGTGTAACAGGGTTGGTTATGTTTCCACTTGCCACTGAAGAAATATGTATTCAATGTTTATGTATTCCTATTGGTTGGTTTAATTGACATATCAATAAGGTGTTATGCCGTTGGTCATGCTTGCAGACCGCTCTCATCAATGCCTTGATGCCTGTCTGACTGCGTTACAAAGCAAGCCACGGCCACGTGACTCACTGTCTGTGGGAGCGAACCATTTTCGTGAACAGGGGGTGTACCTAATAAGTGTACAAAACATTAGGAACACCTGCTCTTTCCATGACATAGCTTTCATTTGGATTCAACTGGTCAGTCTATGATCCCTTATTGATGTAACTTGTTAAATCCACTTCAATTAGTGTAGATGAAGGGGAGGAGACCAGTTAAAGAATGATATAAAATAAATGGCAGTGTCAAAGGAAGTCCCGTGTGGTGCGAGGTGTACAACAACTCTCTCAACGTGATCAAGACAAAGGAGATGATTGACGACTACAGGAAAAGGAGGACCGAGCACGCCCCTATTCTCATCGGCAGGGCTGTAGAGGAGCAGGTTGAGAGCTTCAAGTTCCATGGCCCAAACACGCCAAGACAGTTGTGAAGAGGGCACGACAAAGCCTATTCCCCCTCAGGAGACTGAAAAGATTTGGCATGGGTCCTCAGATCCTCAAAAGGTTCTACCGCTGCACCATCGAGAGCATCAATGGAGGTCCATCTAGGACCTCTATACCAGGCGGTGTCAGAAGAAGGCCCTAAAATTTGTCAAAGACTCCAGCCACCCTATTCATAGACTGTTCTCTCTGCTACAGCACAGCATGCATGCAAGAGGCTTCTAAACAGTTTCTACCCCCAAGCCATAAGACACCTGAACAGCTAGTCAAATGGCTACCCAGACTGTTTGTATTGTCAAGAACTGCAACGCTGCTGGGTTTTTCAAGCTCAACAGTTTCCTGTGTGTATCAAAAATGGTCCACCACCCAAAGGAGATCAAGCCAACTTGATACAACTGTGGGAAGCATTGGAATCAACATTGGTCAGCATCCCTGTGGAACGCTTTCGACGCCTTGAAGAGTCCATGCCCTGAGGAATTGAGGCTGTTCAGAGTGCAAAGGGGTGTGCAACTCAATATTAGGAAGGTGTTCCTAATGTTTTGTACACTGTGTGTGCGTGTGTGAGTACGTGTTAAATATTGTGGGCTTCCTGGGATTTGCTTTTGTATGTTATCGCTGTAAGAGCAAGTTAGCTAGCATTCTCTAATTGTAGTGGTCGCATTAGCTCCCTGCTTATTCAGTTGTTTTCATGCTAACAGACAAATCACAAATCTACAGCCATCAACACACTGTTGGTCCTGCTTCCTTGTGTCTATTGTCAGGAACTTACATTTATTGTATTCTGTACTATTTTTGTCATTGTTATGATGTTTGATTACAAAATACCCAGTCTGATATTGACATGCAAATGACTAATAACGAATCTACAGCCGTCAACCTACTGTCCGTCATATTACATTTACATTTACATTTAAGTCATTTAGCAGACGCTCTTATCCAGAGCGACTTACAAATTGGTGCATACACCTTATGACATATCTAATGTGCTTCCTTGTGTCTATCATCATAATAAACACCAATCAACAGGGGATCCCTGGCTGGACAGAACACAACGCAAGAGTTCCGTAGTACGATCACATCTGTTACACATGTCAGCATTAGCACAGGGACACAGCCAGCCAGGGACCTGCTCCCTAGTCAGAGGAGTCATCCCTCCAGCCCCCAGTCCCTCGCTGTGGGAACATCTGCTTTCTCTGCTGCATCAACGAGAAAAGGGTATTTTTATAATGACGTCACAGCAACACAACCATGAGAATGTCGTGGCTACAGGTGGGTTATTAAAAAAGAAAATGGCAGCACAGTGACTAATGTTTTAGTTAGCGCTGCATATCCTCAGTTGATCAGGTGGTGGATATTAGTGATACTGCTTGTGGTTTGATGTGTTTTGAGCAGATAAATGGTTGTACTGTTAGTTTAGTCTTATTTTTGTGTCATATCAGGCATTCGTCAAGATGTGACTGGCACATCTTGGTCTTGGCATAGTAAATGTGTGCAAATTAGTCCTATAAAAAACTGCAAGCATAATAGCTAGCCAGAATACATATTTTAATAGGCAGAGAAAATACTGTTCAGAAAAAAACACAAAAAATAAATGTATTTCATACATCGATTACCATCGCACAGCATGTTAAGAAGTACTCTAGTACGAAACATTAGCAATCTATTCGTGGGTGACCTCCAAAGAAAGAGCTAGAGGTCAGATGGATATTGTTACACAGTCGAGAGCATGGCACTGTCCAGGGCCCTTCTTCACAAAAAGTCTGAGTAGAAGTGCTGATCTAGGATCAGGTCCATGTAATCTTATCCATTATGCTCTGAAAGGCATGACTGATCCGATATCAGCACCTACCCAGGGTAGTCACTAGTTACCACAGCCACAAAGTCATAAACCCAGCCTATTTCTACGTCTCTTCCAAAAATCTGATTTTAAACCTAACCGTAACCACACTGCAAAACTTATGCCTAACCTTGAATTAAGACCAACAAGCTAATTTTTGTTTTCATGTATTTATTTTTTGCAATATATAGCCAATTTAGACTTTGTGGCTGTGCTATCTAGTGGAAACCCCACACTCAGAGACTCTTTGAATACAGGCCCAGATGGTAAAAGCAGAGTATGAAGACCTTTCTGAGGGCGTCTGAAGCGCTTCTCGATTGTCCAAACAATGCGAATGGATCAAGGCAGAGTGTAATTCATGTTAATGGGAAGATTATAGCGTGGCCTTTTGGCTTTCTCACATGCCTGATTCACACCATAGGGTCAAACTGAACTAAGCCGAGCTGTACAGTACTGGGTTGGCCTCGTTACGACTCCACCATAGTAGCTGGAACCGTGCTGCAAAGGATAATAAGAAAATACAATATTCAAGCCAGCACAGTACGTTCACAGTCGGTCCTGTAGTCGACCCTGTAGTGTGAAACTGTCAGTCAGGCAACAAGGGGCCTGATGATGATTCTGTGCCGCTGCGCCGGTCCTAGTAAAATACCAAATCAGCAAGCAAGGCTTGTCAAAGTGAATAACGTACGTCAGCAAAAGTGGAACGAACGAGAAGAGGAAAAATGTACCAAGCTTAAACAAACATCTATGAGGGCCTTGACCCAGAGAGCAGCCTCAGAGCAGAGTGATTAATGTCCCCTGAAGAAGACGAGGGAAGGAAGGCAGCTGGGGTCGGCTCCGTCTTGCCAACTCCCTCTGACCGGAGCTGGGACGAGGAGGAGAAGTAAATAGAACTCACACTCTCACAGGAACACTAACATCCAGACTTTGACAAAAAATAATGCAGAATTATGGACTGTTTGGATCTTTTTGTTGTGCTGTCTGTCTGACACACACAACTAGCTCTAGGACTCTATTGACATTTAAGTGGAATTATTGAGAATGAGTTTTGATGGGGGTCATTGTGACATTCTTAGGAGCACTCTTCATTTGGGAAAATAGATGAGAGAGAGAGAGAGTCTTCACTTGGCTGAAGGCAGTTAGTTCAGGAATAGCAGTAGTCTCCTCACATCTCTTCCAGAATTCCCTGTCTGTCCTGACTCTCAATTAGATTTTTTTAACAGGCAGATTCAAAGGTTTCATAAGACCTGTTTTTTGTTTCTCTTGAGCACGTGTGAGAGGACATCTAGAAGACTATCTCTCTGTAAAGGGATGTGAGGGAGATATCATTTTTTCCCTCAAGGCTGAACTGATTTTGATTTTAAACAGTTTTGGCATTTAATTGATGATCAACGTAAATTATTTTATACTATATATTATTTTATATCCAAATCACAATATGTTCATTTTCAAAGGATAATTATCGTCTGACTCCTCAGTATGTTTCAGGGAGAACTACACTCTTAGAAAAAAAGGTGCTATCTAGAACCTAAAAGGGTTCTTCGGCTGTCCCCATAGGATAACTTTTTTGAAGAACCCCTTTTGGTTCCAGGTAGAACCCTTTTGAGATCGATGTAGAACTCTTTACAAAGATGATTCTACATGGAACACAAAAGAGTTCTACCTGGAACCAGAAGGGGTTCTCCTATGGGGACAGCCAAAGAACCTTTTTGGATTCCTTTTTTTCGAAGAGCGTATTAAACAATGATGCACTGTCTGGCAGATAAAAAAACACCTTGATTAAGTACATAATTCTGAAGATTGTTACATAGAATCGTCCCAAACCTTGAGCTCCATCCACTCCATAAACTAGGCTAATTCAATACAGCAGTAACATCATGGTAATGTCTTAATTCCACAGAAACAAACACAATGGTGTAAACTGAAGAGAATTGGGGTGCTCAACCATGTTGCTGGCAGTGCGAAACACTGGTTGGACAGTCCAGACCCAGACTGCATCATGTTTTTACAGCGCCAGCCAATCAGAGGAGGGTGTGGGACGGCTGGGAGGTTGTGACCCACCAGGGTCACATGTTCTCATTGCTGTCTTGGTGATGGCACTGGCTGACCAATGGCGGCTCCAGGAAAGGCAGCTCCTCCCCTGAGCCCTGGAGCTTTAGGACTCTACTGCTCAGGTCCACACAGCACTGGAGATAAAGGATGGATAAGGGAGACGTCAGATGGGTGACCGTGACTGACTATATGGTTTAACATCAACTCTACCACAGATAGAGTGCAGTGCCATGGAAACGCCATTTGTTTGTAGTACTGCCATCATCCAACACAGTGCCATTTTAGACAACAGAAGGTTAATAATGTTATGTAAACCAATATCCTCTGAAAAGTTGCTGCTGCTGCTCCAAATAGCAGTTAAATCTGTCTGTCTGCACATGGTGACATTAAAGGGAGACACTACTCTTTTCAGTTCTGTGCTTTTCCATCCAAGTGGTTCTTGAGGGGCTCCATGCAATGTTGCACAACATTGAGTATGCCCCAGTGCGCATGCATATGTAATCACAATTCACACAATGGCTGTGAGATGCACCTGAGTCTAGCTCTCTGCTTTCCATTGGGCCTGACAGACTCCACTGAGCTCTGTGTTTTACTTCCAGGTCACCAGAATTGCCCAGGGACTAAACTGAACATTTTGTCTCCGTTCTAACAGTTGTCTATAACTGTAACTCCAGGCTTCCTCCATCTGAATGTATGAGTTTCTTTCCTTGCAGGCATACGTGATAATTCAATTAGGATTCACCCTTTTTTCCAAGCCACCGATCTATTTAAGGAATATTTTGAAAAATTTTCAGCTATGATTTAAATTGAGTTAAAGTTCCCATCATGAGTTTTGCCGAGGGAGATGAATACTGAGACTGGGTGCACTTGGAAGGGAAATTGGCTCCGGTATCGTGGATCCTTCGGGGGTGCTTTTGTGTAATCGGAGATCTGGTTTCCAGTGTACTCTTAAAGTCGAATTAATTTGATTCTCTGTGAGAAATGGTCGCAATTAGTCTCATCCCTAATTCTACTTTCCCTCTCAGACCCTCTAAGACAGAATTCTGTTCGTGTTTTCCTCTCCTGTTCTGTTTGTTGATTGTCACGTTGTGTTGTCATTCCCTGGTATATCCTGGGGAAATGGCAGCATTTTAAACCTCAGTGAGATGTGCTGATCTGAATTATGTCTTATCTGTCTGCTTTCACCTGCAGTCCTCACCAGGCAACGCCAGCAGACAACCGTAACCCTCAGATAACATAACACAAACCTGTCTGTCTCCATCTCTGTTTTAACCTGATATTACTTGATGTGTTCTGATAGGAACCGGCATCTTCAATGTGTTACTAAGGTCTCTGCATAATCTAATTGCTACATTCAATGTCTGCCTCCCTTTTTCCTATGATTATTTTTAGCAGTAATTTTCATTAGCTGTGAAGTTCAAGTTGGGGGAGATTTAGGGAGGATGGCAGATCAAACACAGCATTTACATATTTGCGACACTAATGAGGACTTACTTTGATTTCCTGCAGAGTCTGAAGACCCAGGCACAGCTCAAACACCTCATCCTCTGTGGAGAGATGGAGAGGAGAGACAAAGAGAGGAAGAGAGCGATAAAGAGGAGGGAGAAGGAGAGACAAAGAGAGGAAGAGAGAGATAAAGAGGAGAGAGAAGGAGAGGAAGAGAGAGATAAAGAGGAGAGACAAAGAGAGGAAGAGAGAGATAAAGAGGAGAGAGAAGGAGAGACAAAGAGAGGAAGAGAGAGATAAAGAGGAGAGAGGAGAGACAAAGAGAGATAAAGAGGAAGAGAGAGATAAAGAGGAGAGAGAGAGCTGACTGATAAATTAACACTGTATAAATGAGCTCAAAACTAACAGGAATCATCAGCACTTCTCAATTCTCCCATCTGCGTCGTGTACTTGTGTGTGTGTGTGCATATCTGTGTGTGTGCGCGTGCATGCTCTGTGTGTTTGTTCAACCATTAAGATATTCATCTCTCCCTGCTTGCTCAGTGTTATTTGTCTTTGTGATTTGACCCTGGCTGCTGAATAGGAAAGGTCAGGAGCACATGCTGCACACTGAGTACACATTCACACTCTCTCACACACATACTCACACTCTCTCACAGACACACACGCTGTCACACACATGTGCTGCCAAGCGCATCTCCAACACCTTTTAAGACAACTGACTTTTTAGAGCAAAGCATTCAGGAATAACACAGCCAGTAAGCAAATCTATTACCGTCTGTTAATGATCAGTACCCAGATGCAACACAGTGTTGGGTCTAGGCACTGATTCGTTGGGGGGGTTTTACCAGGGGGTTTTGTATTGACATTGGTAAAGGGAAGTAATCATTGTGAGATGGCACCCAGACGGTTTGTATTGATCACTGTCAGGAACATTACTGTTTAACCCCAGCGATTTATGTAATCAAGTGTACTTGTCCAATCCATAGTATTATTCAATTGAATTTTGTTTGTCACAGTCTGTATGTTTACGGAGAAAGAAAAACAAAAGTGTTTCATTGACACTATCATAACACCTGTATTCCTACCCTGTATGAGTGGACTCTCTCTTGCTTCATTGACAGTCAATACAACTGGTTGCAATGCTGCTTTAAATTTTTATGTGATGTAATATGTGGTCTCCCCTTCCTTACCGGTGACGTGGGCAGAGCACTGGACACTCTGTCTGCCCAGCTGCAGCTGCAGGCCCCTTACAGAGCCCTGGCCCTCTGTCTGCTCACAGGGTGGACCTTCCTGGGTGGGATCCAATCTGGCAACACACAACACGGCCATGGTAGAGGTTATTAGGACGCTACTTTGTTCTGTCTCTCACAGGCCAGTTTGTTGATGCTGATGCAGTCTGATGTTGGTTGTGGTTGTGTGAGTGCCTGTGGAACTCAAATGTGTGTGTTGGCACTCTGTACTTCGGTGCTGGTTGGCAAACCTGGACCCAGGAGTGTTATGTGATGGGTGGGTATTCGTGGGTGTGGTAGAGGTCGACGGAGAAAGAGAGATACCGAGGGAGAATAAGGCCTCTCACCCAAGCCTCCTGCAGCAGGAGCTGGAGATGCGGTTGTGTTGACTCCCGGTGTTGATGGAAGCCTTCACCTCAGTGTCACAGCACTGTGGAAACACAGCAGAACAACTACAGTGTTAACTGACAGTGTACGTGTATAGTCAACACACTTATACTCCCACAAAGGAGAGAACATCAGACAGGAACACGTATATTTGTCCTGCGGCTTTAGTGAAATAGATCTGTTTGATTACAAAAGGCTTTTCATCAAATGGGTCCCAACAGCTCTGCTACGCCTGCCAAGTGCCTGCCTGTAAAACTGCCAAACTACGATATAAAGTCTGAATTAAAGGCTTACCGACTCTATAGAGTTTTGGTCATATTTGTGCTAGTAGTCCATTATTAAGTCACATTTCCCAACCAATTACAAGTAGTGTTTAAGACTAGGCGTTTTCTAGGTTTGGCATAGTTGTTTATATGCAATCACATTTGTATTGATCCTCTGTCTGAGTCAGAGACTATTAGACCATGAAGCCTGTGCTGATGATGCAGGACTATTCTGCCTCATGGTTAGAGATAATACCAAACCAACCATGACAACCATGAAATTAGTCTCACTCCAGTGGATGTGTTGACTATTAGTTCAACCATTAGAGCACGTGACTGTGCTTGTTTTCTGAAAAAGATGATGATCCCATGTTATCTGAGGTTTCTCCATGCTTTTATCATCCTGAATGCATTACTAGACAGTGGAATATTAGCCCAATCAGCAGAGCCTGCGGAATATTCTTCAAATAGTGTTCGTCCAAAACCATTATGCTCAAGGGCAACATCTTCTGTACAAGAGCAACATGATGTTGTCTTCTGGGCCAGAACCATAGAACAGTAAACAACACTGAAGTGAGGATCAGCAGTGCTGTCTTCTCCTGGGTACCTAAAGCATCCTATCTGTCTCACTTCCTGTCATCCAGCCTGTGTGTGTGTGTGTTCAGCCAGGGTGGTGGTCCTTTATCCTCCTCCACATCTCCCAGTGGTTCTGCCGTAGGGCACTTCATGTCACAATGCAGTGATTCACGGTAAAGGGGAAGCAGACATTGCGGCAGATTCTAATGACTGCAGGTAGCCTAGTGGTTAAGAGCAATGGGCCAGTAACAGAAAGAGAGCTGGTTCGAATCCCCGAGCCGATTAGGTGACAAATCTGTCGATGTGTCCTTGAGCAAGGTACTTAAACCTAATTTCTCCTGTAAATTGCTCTGGATGAGAGTGTCTGCTAAATTACTCAAATATAAATGTAAAATGTTCTATAATGAAGTTTCTGTTGTAAATCTTAAGGCTCTTATTAGAACATGACAAATCACACTTCTTCGAGTGGAAGGGAGAACAGGCAATGCTGGTGAAAACACACAACTATGGAGGGAGGATTTAAAACATGTTCACACTTCACAGCATATGGTGGATCTGCAAGAGTGAGAACAGAACAAGATGTCACACCCGCCCCCTCTCGATGGAGAGGGAAAGACACCGAGTGGACACATAATGATATGCTTCCCTGAACACGAGTTAACACAACCCAGTGACATAACCTCTGTGTCCTTGCTAGGTCAGCAGTACGACCTTGTGGTTTCTGAGCCAGTGTCCCTCATCTCAAGCCTTCTCTAACATCCACCATGTTTTGAATGAATGGTTCGATAGGTGGATGGATGAATAAAGGTTGGATGGGTGGATAAATGAATCATAGATGTATGGATGGATAAAACATCCTGAGAAAGCATATTTTCACTTTGTATCACACATACATCGACTTGGCTCTAGGGCATTTTTACCCCCTAGATTAAAGCCCACTAGGACATCAAATCCCGTTGCTGTGGCTGGGTGTAACAATGTAGTCCCCGACACACAATATAGTTGAGCTTCCCCCCCTTAATCCCTGCAGGCTTCTCACGGCCAGGCTTCTCAGAAGGCCTGCAAACGTGTGCTTTTGTCTCTGCCTGAGTGGTGAAAAATTCCTCCCTTTCTGTGATGTTTAAAAATGGCTCTGGAATTAATGGGTAACTATGGAGCTTTTAAACAAACAAGATCAAAGATATGCTGATCCCCATGGAATGTTCCCAGGCGAACCACTCACTTCATACACATACACAGTAGCTGTGCTCGAATACTCATACTAACCGCACTAACCATACTACTTGTGACGTAAATTGAGTATATAGTATGCTTATTGGTAATAGTATGGATATAGTTAGTATGCCAAAAGTTCCCGGTTGTCGTACTACATTCGCCAAAATACGAAATGTAAACTGGGTAGTTTGAGCCCCGAATTCTGATTGGCTGAAAGCCATTGTACATCAGACCAAAAAATGACCGAATATCGCCTCCGAAGACATCTTCAATTATTTTGTCTCGTCTCTCGGTGTGGATGGGTCAGAGGTGAGGAGCTATTATTCACTGTCTTGAGGATGACAACCTGCTGTTCCTCAAAGCAGATGTCCAGCCCAGCCAGAGCAAAACACACCATCATTCTGCCTGGATTCTTATATCATCTGTTGGTACGGTGGAGAGCTCAAAAAACAAAAAGCCAGCTAGCTCGCTGGCTTTTTGTTTATCATAACCCTTTCTTTGACTGATACGTTTGACGTTAGCTAGTTACTAACTAATTGTGATGATACCATATCACTGACCAGAACGTTAACTAGTACAACATGCATACACGCTTTTTGGTTTCAATGGCTCATTGTGTCAGTATATCAGTTTAATCTCGAATGGCAATGAGGTAGGTACAGAATCACAGTGAGTTTTACAATCGAATAGGAAATTACCAGCATAACCTAAACCTATACCAGTTAAAAGGAGACTGTGTAAACTAGTCAGCTGTGAACACCATGTAAACTAGTGTTCTGTACTGTAATTGACTATTCTAACAGTGGTGTTTTGTTGAAGGTGCAGAATGCTGTGTATGTGTAACAGTATAAATTTAGACCGTCCCCTCGCCCATACCCGGGCGCGAACCAGGGACCCTCTGCACACATTAACAACATTCACCCACGAATCATCGTTACCCATCGCTCCACAAAAGCCGCGGCCCTTGCAGAGCAAGGGGAACTACTACTTCAAGGTCTCAGAGCAAGTGACGTCACTGATTGAAAATCTATTTAGCGCGCACCGCTAACTAAGCTAGCCGTTTCACATCCGTTACATATGGAAGATTGACAGGGGTGTCCTGTACAGATGAGCAATGCCAGTGGCACTCTGGGGACGCAGCAGAATTTAGCTCCAAAAAGGTTGAGCGAGATCTGTTTCAAACGTCACAAACCAAGTTCTCTGACATCACCTCAGCCGCTTCTCCATCTCTACCTCCAACTCCTGCGTACCATTCCAAAACTTTTATTAAGTGCGTTGTGGAAGGGGCCAATGTTCCAGTGGGGTGCCTTCTGCATCAAAGCTAAACTCAACTGTCGTCAGGTTCCAGTGGCAGCCACACAGCTACAGCAGCCTTATGGTGAACACGGCATTAACATGCAGTGTCAGAAATGCTTTTCATTTTGGGATGTTTGTGTTAAGCTGGAGGAGTGTAAATCTGCCAGCTTGGAGAAGGTCACTAAAGCACAGAGTGTCTCCCATGCATTGTATGACGCGTGTAAACTTCGGATCACTGCTAGCTCAGAAAAGAAGGTTTGTGTGTGCAACCCAACAAATCCCGACCACTTTGTGCGGGAGCATCTCTTCCCCCAGGTTCCGCAACCACATATGGCAAGGAGAACGAGCAGGTGGCCTACACATGGATGGGGAGCTGTGGGTTTAGTCTGGAGAGTAGAGGCACAGTAGTGAGTGTCAAAGAGCCATGTCGTTCTCCAAGCCCAGATGGAGTGTTAAACTCTCAAGAGCTATTCGAAATCAAATGTCCTCTTCTGATTAAAAAGTGTGAGTCTCTGACTGAACTGTTCTCTGGCAAACTCACTGATGTGAAGCTGGTGGATGGGGTTCCTCAGCGGCAACCTAATGCAGCCTGTGGGTACTACATGCAAGTGCAAATGGTTCATGAATGGAGAGATGTGTTAACAGTTGATGTTATTCTTCAATAACACAGACCCCAAAGCAAATCAGTGGGAGAAAAGTATATTTATTCAAAGAGAACAAATCATTGTTGTTATGCTTGAAAGTAGGTGGCAGATGTTTATTCTTCCCTGTCCTCAATGTTTCTCCTCTGAACAAAGAGACAGGATGTAGTTTATAACCCAACCCTAGCCTGTGGTTGACCAATTAGAATTCCTTGCAATAAAACTGGGCCAATGGCCAAATAACAAATATCCTGTTTCAGGCTCAACGTATAGACAATATGGACCAATGAGAACTTGCCACATGGAGCTATGAGACACGGACTGAAATTCCTTCCGTGTCCCTGACCCATTAATCTTCAGTTCCCCATTACAGAAAAACAACTATTTCCATTGATAATGAATTCCCTCTTGACCTTAAGTCCTCTGAGTTGTGTATTTATCTTTGAATATTCGTACAGATGCAAACTGCTTGTCTGGGCTCCATCCGAGCAGGTTGTTATTGATGTGCCTTTTGATGTGAAGTTCTGTGCTGATGTTATCCCTAAACTGAAGGGGTTCTATTTCACAACATGCTGCCAAGGATAGTAGATGAGTTCCAGTCAGGCAGACTAACTATGTGCTCCAAATATGTTCATCTATGTGTTATCTAGGGGCCTTATACTTAAAAATAAAATAGTACATATATTTTGTGTCTTGTAAAGCTCTGTCAGCTCTCCCTTATTATTGAAGCATAACTCTAGATTGGTGCGTTTTTGTCTGTCACAGTTCTCCTTCAAATGCACATTTACCTGATTATATTTGCAAAATTCTTGTTTTTTTATATCTTGTCTTGTACAGCTCCCTTCATACATGTTTATCTAATGCCTACGGATAATGATTTATGTTTTTATTGTGCCTTGTTATAGCTCTCTTTTCATATGGCACTTCATGAACTTATCTCAGCATACCATAACTCATCTTGCACTTGGAAAATGATGGTGTTAATAAAAACCACTATGAAATTCAACTTCGTTGACATTTTCTTTTGATACTTAACATTTTGAAATGAAGGACGAGGAGGCATGTCTAAAGGTTTCAAATGTGTTTTCAGTTTGATTCTGCGTTTGGTTTTCAAGAGCACAAATTAAGAACACTGTGCAAAGCTATCATCAAGGCAAAGGGTGGCTGCTTTGAAGAATCTAAAATACCAAATATATTTTGAATTGTTCAAAAGTTTTTTGTTTACTACATGATTCCATATGTGCTATTTCATCGTTTTGATGTCTTCACTATTATTCTACAATGTAGAAAATAGTACAAATAAAGAAAAACCCTTGAATGAGTAGGTGTGTCCAAACTTTTGACTGGTACTGTATTTACACCCCTTGATTGAAGTCCACCTGTGGACATTTCAATTGTTTGGACATGATATAGAAATAAAACACACCTGTCTATGTACAGTAAGGTCCCACAGTTGACTGCATGTTAGAGCATAAACTATAACATGACGTGTGTTGATCTCTGTGATATAAATGTGACGAGGCATATATCTGTGGAAAGGTATAAAGTGTTGAAAGTTTCCAAAAGCACAGTGGTCACCAGCATTGGGAAACTGAAAAAATATGGAACTACCCAGACTCTGCCTAGAGCTGGTTGTCCGACCAACCTGAGCAACGGGGCAAGAAGGAGGTGACCAAGAACCACTCTGACAGAATTATAGAATTCCTTGGCTGAGAAGGGATAACCTGCCAGAAGGACAATCGTCTCTACAGAACTTCACCAGTCTAGTCTTTATGGGAGAGTGGCTAAACGGAAGCCACTCCTAAGAGAAAAGCACATGACAGCAGGCAGATCCTTGATGAGAACCTGCTTCAGAGTGCAAATGACCTTAGACTGGGGCTAAGATTTATGTTCCAACAGGACAATGACCCCAAGCATACAGCCAAAGCAATGCTGGGTTGGCTTCAGAACAAGAATGTTCAAGTCCTTAAGTGGCCCAGCCAAAGCCCAGACTTGAATCCCTTTGAAAATCTGTGAAAAGACTTGAAGATTGCTGTTCACCGCCTCTCCCCATCTAACTTAACAGACCTTGTGAAAATCTGCAAGGAAGAATGGGAGACAATCCCCAAATCCAGGTGTGTAAAGCTGATACAGATATACCCAAGACGACTCAAAGCTGTAATTGCCGCCTAAGGTGCTTTTACAAAGTATTAACTCTGGTGTGAATACCTATGAAAATTAGATATTTCTGTATTTGATTTTAAATACATTTGCCAACATAAAAAAAAAGACTTTGTCATTATGGGGTATTGCGTGTAGATGGGTGAGATTTTGTATTGTCAATCAATCAATTGTATTTATAAATTACTTCTTACATCAGCAGATCTCACAGAGCGCTGTACAGAAACCCAGCCTAAAACCACAAACAGCAAGTAATGCAGGTGTAGAAGCACAGTGGCTAGGAAAAACTCCCTAGAAAGGCCAGAACCTAGGAAGAAACCTAGAGAGGAACCAGGCTATGAGGGGTGGCCAGTCCTCTTCTGGCTGTGCCGGGTTGTAGTCAAAGTTATTGTAGTTAATCCATTTTGAATTCGGGCTGTAACAACAAAATGTGGAATAGGTCAAGGTGTATGATACCTTCTGAAGGCACTGTACGTGTATGACTTCATCAACAAAGCTCCATCTCTTCCAAACCACATTGATTTGTTGGAACCTTGAATGCTCTCACAGGTATGATTCAGGCAGGTGTGATTCAGAAAGCCAGTCAGGTTAATGCTGCTAGGTAACACTGGGGACATTGGAAATACACTGGGGACATTGGAAATACACTGGGGACATTGGAAATACACACCACACTGCCTTGCATGACATCGGTCAGAAAGGATGCATCTGAGTGGGTGTTTTTTGTGTGGCAGTCATCCTTGGTCTACAGAGTGACTCAGGTGAGGTAATCTGGAGGAGGGAAAGTACACAGTAGTCTCTGCCGCCAGAGTCACACTCCTTTAACTGGGGGTATATTTCTGTACCTCTCAGCGAAGTTGATGCCTGGTTAGTCTCGTGTATGTAGGTGTTGTTTCATCAGTCTGAGCCTGTGTTCCAGACAATCGATACTTGTGGGTGGGTGCAGTATGGTGTTTTAAAGTTAGTCAAATTATTACGTTGCAGTAGGTGGGTTGTCAGTGGGTTGTCAGTGGGTTGTCAGTGGGTTGTGTGCAGAAATAATGTCGCCTGAACATACAGAGTCAGTATTTCATTGAATGCTATTCATTCACTGAAATAAATGATGTTGGCAGTGAACTCAATGCATTTGCGTTACTGGTTTGTCTTCCCATCTTGCATATAGATTGATTCCACCAATGTTGTTCATATGATTATCTTATGATGTTAGTATGATGGGGTCTTCAGCTGTGTGTTGACTTCATTGTGAGGCTGTTGTTGATCCTGCGTGTGGAGGAGTCGCTGTTACAGTGTGTTACATTAGCTTTTCATTTAGCCACAGACACAGTGTGATGAGAGTGTCTGAGGGGTGCAGAGGGTCGATATGGGTACTCTACAAACCCTAGCATTAAAGCCATTAAGAATTGATGAAAGCGGGCTCAGTGGAATACAACGAGGGAATGCATCATCTGGATAAATGATGAGTCACTGTGGTCTCTCTGAGTGCTTCTCTCTCCTCCTATCCCTTTATCTCTCCCTTTCACTCCTCTTTTATTCTCATATGGAATGGAACACAATAGTATCTGAGATTTACTTTAGGTGAATAAAAAGAAGGATGGGTGTTCAAGCGTACCTTGCACTGGACCAGCAGGGTAGTGAGATGCCTCTCCGTCCTCTGCCTCTCCTTCCTCACCTCCTCTGTTTTATCGTTCCCAGCCGTGCTGCTTGTCTTCCCCCCGGCCTCGCTGCTGTCCTCCTCCTCGTCCGACCTTGTCTCTAGGCTCCTCTCGCTCTCCTCTGGCGAATCCCTCTCCTCCGTGGAGTCGTCAGCCGTGCTCTCGCTCTTCTCCTCTGCGTCGCCGGCGCCCCCTTCCTTGCTGTCGACCAGGGGCGAGGGTCTCCCTACGCGGGCCTCGCCACGCAGCTGTGTGATGTTTCCCGCCATGAGGCGGCGCTGCACGATGCTGTGGGGCTGCTGTAACCAGGAGACAGGGCAGGTAGAGGGATGTCAGACACCAGTTTCAATGGGTTAATCCTAGTCCTGGACTAGATTAGATTAGAGAGTTTAATAGTCACATATACAGGGTTGCAGATGTAATTACAGGGTACAGTGAAACGATTGCGCTCCAGGATCCAACAATGCACGACAAAGTGAAAAAAACTATAAAAATGTAATAAAAATCGATAAAAAAATTATTATATATACATATTACAACTGTGGCAATGATAAATGTCCATTGGGGTGGGGGCAGGGTGACTCAAAAGGATGTCACTGGAGAATCTCCATTGAAAATGCTTTTTATTCTTAATAGGTCTTTTAGTTTTAATAGGTAGTGCACAGTAGACCTGGAATGGTAAATAAATAGAAAAGAGAACCAGCTAGGGGCGGCAGGTGGCCTAGTGGTTAGAGTGTTGGGCCAGTAACCGAAAGGTTGCTGGATCGAATTCCTGAACTGACAAGGTAAAAATCTGTTGTTCTGCCCTTGAACAAGGCAGTTAACCCACTGTTCCCTGGTAGGCTGTCATTGTAAATAAGAATTTGTTTTTAACTGACTTGCCTAGTTTAATAAAGGCTAAATTTAAAAATGTAATAGAACAAATTGGCTGATGTTCAATGTTGGAATGTTATGATGATTCCATATTCTTCAGGACAGAGAGTTCATTAAATATGATACATTTCTATCTTAGTGTTCTGTACAGCTTTCATGTTCATTTACTCAGACCAACCCCATTCCATAGCGATATTAAGGCAACTGTTGTTTTATGATTTAATACTTGCCTGGATGACGAACAAGAAATTCGATTTTAAACCATTTCAAAACAACTGGTGGGCAATGGCTGAGTTGAACAATTGTTTTCATGTGATAAATCTAAAATTAATATAATTCTGAGCTCCAGAGCCTCATGGTAATCTAATTGTTTTCCAGTAAGGAGTCACTCTAGAGAAAGATGGAAATTGTTTTTCTAAGAGGCCATGTGGTTCGAAGTGAACAGAAGGCCAGGCAAACACCAGCAAAACCAACAGTATCAATTCACCAGAAGGAGGATGTCAGTCATTTCAGATATCATAACTGCTGCTGAAAAACGATGCTGCTACTGACGTGATGGAAACATCCATTGTCTCTATGCCAGAGGCACATCGTTAGCTGTAAATAGCGTGTGTGCACGCTTATGTGTGTGTAGGCGCGCCTCCAATTTGATGTGTTTTTATCTGCACTGTGCATGTCTGTACAGTATGTAGCCTACAAAACAGTTGTTCTGCTTGTATCACACAGTTGCTGGTCTCAAATCTCACCTTTGGGGCCTCACTGTGAGTTCAGTTGAGGTGTTGAAGGTTTCAGGTAATGACCACAACATCAGAGCATATCAGAGCCGAGCTGTCTGTCTGTCAGTCTCCTCCTGGGCTCATTTCTCCTGTGCTCCAGCTCTCCCTGTCAGCCCGTCAAAGTGATTACTGGTCAGTGCTCTCATACTGGCTCACACAATAGATCGTATCAGGCCTCTGTATACCTCTGTGGGTAGGTGTTCTATTGATCAGGGAGGAAGTGCTCTCTGGAGAGGCTTCTCTGTAATCAGGCTTATATGCACTCTCTCTCTCTCGCTCCCTCATATATACTGTAGCTCTCTCTCTCTCTCACACACACACACACACACACTCTCACACGCACCCAGAAGCAGGTCTGCGTATGTGTGATAACCACATGATCAAGGTCAAATTAATAGGTAAGCAAAAACAGGAATCTTGTTTTCTCGGACTTTTCTAAGACTTCAGTGGGTATACTGTATATAGTGAACTCCAAAGTATTGGGATAGTGGCTTTTTTGTTGTTGTTTTGGCTCTGTACTCCAGCACTTGGGATTTTAAATTATACAATGACTATGAGGTTAAGATACAGACTTTAGTTTGAGGGTATTTTCATCCATATTGGGTGAATCGTTTTGGAAATGACAGCCCTTTTTGTACATAGTCCCCCCATTTTAGGGGACCTAAAGTATTGGGATAATTAACTCATGTGTATTAAAGTAGTCAAAAGGTTATTATTTTGTCCCATATTCCCGGCACGCGATGATTACATCAAGCTTGTGACTCTGCAAACTTGTTGGATGGATTTACTGGTTGTTTTGGTTGCGTTTCAGATTATTTTGTGCCCAATAGAAATGAATGGTAAATAATGTATTGTGTCATTTTGGAATCACTTTTATTGTAAATAAGAATAGAATATGTTTCTAAACACTTCTACATTAACGTGGATGATACCGTGATTAAGGATAGTCCTGAATTAATCATGAAAAATGATGAGTGAGAAAGTTGCAGACTGACAAATTTCAAACCCCCAAGACATGCTAACAATTACAATAACAGCATTTGGGGGTAGGGGGGTATGATATTTGTGCGTCTGTAACTTTCTCACTCATCATTATCCACGATTCATTTCTAAATCTCTGAGCGACGGCTACTGTAAAGTCAGCAAGATTGCATTAGGAGAGGAGGCTCAAATGAAGAACCTACATCTGTAGGTGTGTTCTGCTGCCGGTACTGTGGGAGACTGCAGTTTCTCTAAAGGCTCTGTGTCACACCGGAAGTGTCTGGTGAGAGTTTACACAGACGTGACCCTTGACCTCCTCAACACCTTCAGCAGACGAGCAGGTGTCCGTTCTGTATGAAGCCTAGAGTCTGTAGTCTAGTGCCTCCTCTAAAAGATACTATTACTGAGAGCAGCTGCAGGACATCACAGCACAATCAGCCTCATTACTATGTTGTGTTACAATGCCACCTCTGATGGAGTTATTTTATTAGTTCTATAATAAATCATGTTATTTTACATTTTCTCTGTATGTTAGTGTTATTAGAAAACCTCATAGCCTTGGTACCTTGTATCCTGCTCTCTCTGCATATAAATGAAGTATTTACATGGCCCACTCCTGTAATCACACTATTGTATTGTATTGCACCCAGATACGAAGAGCACAAGTCCCCAGAGGGTTGACTGTCCAAAATACTGCGATTGCGCAATCATGCCCAATAGCCTGAGGAACAGATGGAGCAAGACGGAGAGGAAGGAGGAGGATAAATGCCACGCTGGTATTTTGTCCCCTTCTTTTCTCAGTTGATTGTATTGTTCATCATTGTTTTGTATTGTGCAATGTGCAGGGCTAATTTCCATTCTCTACACAGTGCTGGAAGCTGCAGCTTGTTCTGCCTGTTTACAATATGAATGAAGATGAGGGGATAGTTTAGGAGGGTAGAGACAGGGAGATAACGAATGAAGGATAGAGAGATCCCAGCTATAATACTGTCCTCTTATTTATTTAACTCAGCCAGTCAGTTAAGAACAAATTCTTATTTTCAATGACGGCCTAGGAACAGTGGGTTAACTGCCTTGTTCAGGGGCAGAACGACAGATTTGTACCTTGTCAGCTCGGGGATTTGAACTTGCAACCTTTCGGTTACAAGCCCAGCTCTCTAGCCACTAAGCTACCTTGCTGCACTCCTCTGTGTGTGCGTGTGTGCGTGCGTGTGTGAGTACGCGTGCGTGAGTGCGTGCGCAGTGTATATAATGGCTTTCCTCCTGCTCCACAACACTGACTGACATCTGTCTCTCTGTAACACACCCTGACATCCTAGAGGTCACCTCGGGGTCACACTGTATTCCTCTCTTCATATACACATCCCAGTCCTATCTGTCATCCCTTTAGTTCTCCCTCCCACATCTCCTACTATTTTCCCTCCCACCTCTCCCCTCCTTCACTGTTTTCTACAAGTGCGAAGGCAAAAGTATATTGTTGCTGTTGCTTCCTCATAGTCCAACCAAGGTTAATGGATACGGGATGTGAGAGGTATTCAATCACTCCCAGAGGACATGGAACTTAGATAGAAAAATCCTTCTGTATTGTTCCAAAGCAACTAGTTTGGGCATTACACAATTCATCTGGGTACTTTAGAAGCTACCAGTCTGTATGTTATTGTCCTCCCAACCCAGCCTCAGTTCTAGCTGACCATGTAGTTGTTAGGCTGATCTGTGTTAGTCAGCTCTGACACAAGCTGTGAAGAAGGCCTCTCCACAGGAGCCCTCCCCAGAATAGGCTTTTCACAATGAGCAGCTCGATGTCTGCTCCACATCAATCAACAGGACCACTTGGACCGGGCCTGAATCATAGTGATCTATTATTGTAATAGATAATGGTCCTGGAGCGAAGGGGACAGTGTTTTCTGACTGTGTCATATCTGACAAGCGTTCAAATCAAGCCCCATGTGGTTCCTTTGACCTCACACTCACCTTCCCTGCTATCAACACCCATAGAGACGGGTTTTATCTCGATGTCCGCAGCCCTTTATCAAAGATGTCATTGGAAAACCAGCAGTGTGTCATTCTCGTTTGACCCCCACCATTCAGTCTTCTATCTTCCATCAGCACCAGCCTTGTTGAAGGCAACACAGAAAAGGCGTCATTGCCGCAGTTTTCTCATTTGCATTTCTCAAAGCTTGCAGCATCAGATAATTGATCTAAATCCAACAATGATTAAGGGTACTTCAACACGTATCCCCCCGCTCCTTCCTGCTGTAATGAACAGCATGTGTATGGAAACACACACAGGGAGATAGATAATGAACCCAGGTAAATGTGTGGCTGGCTGATGGAGGGGCTTCCCTGGGCGAACTACTAAAGGTTTATCTGGAGGGAGGAGTCACAGTCTGGAGGGAGGAGTCACAGTCTGGAGGGAGGAGTCACAGTCTGGAGGGAGGAGTCGCAGTCTGGAGGGAGGAGTCGCAGTCTGTGTCCACAAATGGCTCCCTGTTCCCTATTTTGACCAGAGCCCCATAGTATCCCTGTCATTTCAGACACAGACACAGTCTGTGGAACTGCTGATTTACCTGACTGCGTCCCAGTGTGTTGCTTTTTACATTTATGGAGTTTTTGTTTGGTCCTTTGGAGGAGATAAAAAGAAGAAGAAATAAACATATTTCTCATTGACACTTAGAGAGAGAGAGAGCAAGAGAGAGAGCGAGAACGAGAAACAGAGAGACAGAGAAACAGAGAAACAGAGAAACAGGAAAGGCAAAGAGTGGCCTGGTTTCCTGCCTCCCCACCCAATGAGAAACCTTCCTTTAAATCCCATTATTATAAATCAGTTAAAGAAAATCTCCATTACCCATACTGTCTGCTCCTCAGTGCTCCTCTCTGACTGGCAAAGAGCAGAGCAGATTGAAGCTGACAGCAGTGTACCCAATGTAATTCCCCCTGCTCCATGTGAGTGAGGAGGCAGCTGGCTGTTGCCCTGCAGCTACAGCGAGGTCAGACTGTTTGGATGCAAATCCTCTGTCCACAACAAGCGGCCTGTGTACAGTGGTTATGAACTGCCATACAGTATGTTCCCTGGCCTTTTTATAAAGTTCAAATGCAATTCACTGTTCTAGCGCTCCACTGTGGCGGATGTGCTTAGTCTTTTGTCTGGTTCCAGGGACAGGGATGAAAGTGGCTGTAAAATAAACCGTTTGGAGACAAAGATTATAATAATGTCTGATGTTGTGTCTGTCTCGTCTCTTTTCTAGCCATGACATCCTCAGAGACAAGATAGAGTGCTAAAGTAAAACAGTATGATTTCAGGGCTTTTGCAACAACAACAACAAAATAATATATCGACCAAATACCGCGAGTAAACCTTGATTATTTATTCAGTTTCAGCTGTCAAAGTGGACACGTTCATCACTTTTGTGCCAACCGTCAAATGGCAAAAGCATAAGTACATGTAAAACTGTCTCGTTTTGCCAAATAGATCATACAAGGCATTGATTTTGATGTGTCACACTAAATATGGAGTTACCCCTATTGAATCCCCCCTGGGATAAGGCAGCAGTCATACGTCAGACTTTGTGCTATACAACACCTTTCTGGTTGTAAATGCATCCTGATAGGTGCTAGTCTTTATTGGCTAAGTGGTTCACTTGGAATTGGCGTCCCTGCTATGACTCAGGCTCATCTTTGTCTGCATCCATCAGCGTTCATTGGCTGATATCATGATTAGCCTTCATTCATTTCAGACAACAGAGATGATGACTGGATGAATCTTAAATAGTGATTTGTGATGGTTGGCTAAACATGTACAAAGGATGTGAAGGTTCCTGTCCCTTCCTGTCCCTCCCCTAGTTGGTCTCTAGAAATCAATTGTCTCTTCAATTAGCTGTAATTAAAGAGTATAACTTCCTTTGGAGCAGAGATTGAAACTGTTTTTTATTGGCATGACATATAATATGTGTTATGTTGTTATCACTGTATAACACTATTGATGAATACCAATACCAATACCATCATTTCAAGCCCTCCTCAAATACACATACATATACACACACACACTGCTTCTCTGTGTTCTTAATACATATTGCAGACTGCTGATTTGGCTGATGACCGTCTTGCTGTGACCTCCCTCGGAACACGTCCACAGTGTTCCAGTTCAAACCGGTCACTATGATGCTCACTCTCTCTCTCTTTCTCTCTCCCTCCCTCCCTTTTGTCATGGCATGTCCTCTTTTCTCTCTCTCTCTCTCTCTCTCTCTCTCACTCTCTGAGAGATTAGAGCCTAATTGCCATGTGGGCTAATTATCTGACTGCAACAGGCTCCTCTCTCTGTCATGGCTGAAGTCACATGACTCTGCTAATGCCTGCTTTTCCATTTGGATCAAGGTCCCCAGCCGCTGTCTTCTTGTCATACAAACCATCAGGGTGTAGCCAGCGACACATCTGCTCTCTCTCTCTCTCCTCTCTTCTCTCTCCCTCCCCTCTCTGTCTCTCTCTCTCTTTCTACTCTCGATCTCTCCCTCTGCCATCCCCTCGGTCTCTGTGCCTGTCTGTTTCACCCAGGTATTTTTAGGCGGCTGTCTGTCTGCTGCCGCCCATCAAAGCTTCTGCCAACTGAGAGAGGGAGAGAGTGGATGAGAGAGAGCGGGGACGGTGAGAGAGTGCAGAGCAGAGAGAGAGAAACAGGTAGGAAGAGAGGGTGGAGGGATAGAGAGAAGGGTCCTCGTCTGGCTGAAGTCAGAGGGGGGCTCACCTCCGCTCTCGTCAACCAGACTTATTGGCTCAGTGCTGGGTTCTAATGGTAATCACTAGAACCTTCCTAAGATGTCTCCTGAATCAATTCACCATGGCCCTCCACAGTCAGAGTTAGGGCACTTTTCTCAAACTTCTTAGGGACATGTCAAGGGATCACATTGAGTGAGTGAGTCCAGACACCCAGACACCAAGTCCAGACACTTCCTCCACTCTGCTTTTCCCTTCCCTTGCTCTTGCGATTGAATGGTGGGTTGTCTTTGCCCTTTTCATGCTCACTGCTCCCTGGCTCTGGTATAGGATGATTACCAGAGCGGGAGAGCGAGAGAGCGAGAGAAGAGAGATAGAGATAAGGAAGAAAGAGAGAGGGAAGAGAGGGAGGGAGGGAGGGAGGGAGAGGAGAGAGAGAGAGAGAGAGAGAGAGAGAGAGAGAGAGAGAGAGAGAGAGAGAGAGAGAGAGAGAGAGAGAGAGAGAGAGAGAGAGAGAGAGAGAGAGAGAGAGAGAGAGAGAGAGAGAGAGAGAGAGAGAGAGAGAGAGAGAGAGAGAGAGAGAGAGAGAGAGAGAGAGAGAGAGAGAGAGAGAGAGAGAGAGAGAGGCTGAAGCCAAAACACATTCACTCATATAACTGGCTCTATACTGTTAAATGATGTACTGGCTCAGCTGAAGCGGAGTGGCAAACCAGGCTACATCTAAAGAAGCCTTGCGTGGTTCAATGTGCGCTTTTACACCAGGAATAGTTCTATTTTAATGACTTGAGAATGATAATGAGGACAAATGTCTTCATCATTCCTCAATAGGGGAAGGAACCCATGAGACTGATAATAGAGCATTCTTGAGATATGAACACTATTTCAGAATGACAGACACACACACATATACACACATACTGTCAGTCTATTCAGCTGTGAGGTGACATCACTACCCTGTTGTTGCCTATCAGCTGGCTTCTGTTTGGTCTCAGAGTAGCCCCACGCACCTTAGGGACACTCCTGCTGCTCTTCTACAATTCACTTTAGCCATGTCTCCACCCGGAGCGTGATTGCTTTTGACAGTCAGTACGGAGAGCGAGGCACGGCGGGGGCACTGTAACAATGGCTGCCTCTCTGGCGTTCTGCCGTTCAGGCTCCGAGGCCATTACAATGTGATGCAGGGCCGTGAGATGACATGCAAATCATTCTGTAACCCCTGTGGCCTGTTTCCTCCATCGAATGGGGTTTCTAGCAAACGAGGTATGAATCAGAGTTCTTTTCTCTTTCCTATGAGCAGATAATTGGTATTAGCATAAGAGGGATTTATCCCAGTAAGATCGTAGAATGAAATGCTGCCGTTCAGCAGATGTGGTCTGCATTTTGAAGCTGATGCAGAAAGGATTAGATTCAGCTCTGACTGCATTACATCTTGACAAAATGCCATAAAGTTAAACATGTAAATACACACTGAAGAGCCTGAGTGTGTCAGTGGCATCATCCTCTCCTGTTGTCACCCTTGTAATCAAATATTACCCTGAATATTTATTGTTTATATTCAGAAGAATGGAGAAGCTTGTTTACAAGTCAGACACCATGGGTGAATCCCAAATGGCACCTGACTTACTACTGTATATAGTGCACTAATTTTGCCCAGAGCATTATGTGTGTAGGGCATAGGGGGGCCCTTTAGGAGGCAGTTACCTGCAGGTTCTCTCACTACATAGAGAGTGTGAATAGAATCCAGAGCACCAGACAGGCTCCAACAAATATTTAATTTCGCTCAAAATAACAGCTTGTTATCCTCCCACAATGCTTTTGTGAGAGAATTCAACTCTGAGAGCAAAGGAAAATAGATTTAGATATGAGATTTAGATATAACGTGAGAGGGTTGAGAGAGATGGAAGTTAGTCATGGAGATGCTGCTGCTGCCTTCTGTGAAAGCTGGCTTTAAATACACAGTGTAATCACACACACACACACACACACACACACACACACACACACACACACACACACACACACACACACACACACACACACACGCACACGCACACACAGACAGTGTAAACACACACACTTCTGATGCTCTCCAGTCATTCTGGAGATTCTTGGAGTGCGTTCTGGGAATTTGGGAGGCAGCCATCTAATCAAGACTGTGTCAGGAGTTGACAGTGGGGCAATAAAGCCATTATCACAGGAAGCCCTTGTGTCCATAGAGGAGGACTGGGGGAGAGAGGACTTAGGGAGGTAGTTTGGGCTGATTGAGCAGGAGGTGGGAGTATGGTGGGGGACGGACAGACACTTCATAACAGGGACTGTCGGTCTGTCTCACAGTGTGGTCTGTCAGTGTGTCATGCATTGATTAGAAGAATGTGGGTGGCTGCGTGGGTGGCTGTGTGGGTGGCTGCGTGGGTGGCTGCGTGGGTGGCTGCGTGGGTGGCTGCGTGGGTGTGCGCCTGCATCTTAATCTAACTTGCCTCGCTCTGTTTGTTCTGTCTCTGACCTCATAGCTAGTGTACTGATGGAAGGAGACGTGTGAGGGCCACACTGTGTCTCTGAGGCTCCATGTTCTCTGACAGGGTTTGACAGGCAGTCCTCTCATCTACTGTACCTACTGTATCTACCGAGTCTTTCATCTTCTATGCGGTTACATGGCCTACCCTCTTCTCTTGACACCTCGTCAGATAATGGAAATTGCAGTTGATGGTGCAGCGGTAACAGTGAACAGTAGATCCATGATAGGAACACCACAGGTTTGATAGAAAAGCAGCATGGTGTTGATATTCAACTCTTTTTCTGACGACGACATCAAGAGAACAGAGCAATATCATAGTCAATCAAGGGTCCACCTCATTAGTCATATACTTAGTACATTTACTTTACACCTCATTTTAAACCTAGTAAATCATGCAGTTAGATTCAGCCAACCGTTGACCCCAGTGTTGTCAGAATACTGTGACGACATTCATGTCTTTCAACTTGTCTCCCAACAGTCCCCAAAGCACCAACAATGCCAAGCAGCTGGTGGCAAACAGAGGACAGCCTCTTCAACTAACTATCCAAACAAGCTCATTTCAACATCTTCTATCTGCCAAGTCTCATCCAAAATGTATTTAGCCATTAGCCACCACCACTAAGAGTCAAAGTGACACAGTACAAGCAATAGAGTGTGATCTAATGGGACTTTCAGACAGCCACTGACCAGGGTCGTAAGGCAGCAAACAGAAGACAAAAGACTGTTAGAGGGAGGGACTATTTGAACTTGTTCAATAAGAGCAGGGCACACTGTAGTAAAACATTCTACAACAGAAAACAAACATTTTCCCTTGCAAAACGTTTTGCTACGGTGACTTAATGAATAGAACTCATGTAAGTGACAGTAACGCCAATAACATAATAAGAATAGTCCAATGGGACATTGACAGACACTCACCAGATCTTTGGAGGTGCCCAGTCTCTTGAGCCCATCCAGGGGCAGCAGGTCGGCTGAGTCTTTGTGTGTGAACTGGGTGGCCTGCTTCAGACGCCTCTGCTGGCCCAGGATGGCTTTATCCCGGATAGCCAGATCACCCTTCTTCGACTCACTCATGGTCAGTCAGTCAACCAGTCAGTCAGTGCAGTACAGCTAGCTAGAGTGTAGAGCAGAGCTGCTCAGTTCAGCGTACCTCTGTCTGATGTAGCCTGGTTTGGAACAGCAGAAGCAGCAGGAACAGCAGAAGCAGCAGTAGCAACACAGAAGTGTATGAGTGTTGAAGGCAGAGCAGCACAGCCCAGTGCCCTGTACTGTAAAGTCTCTCCTTTTCACTTCCAAGAGATAGATCGCAGAGAGTAGATGATACCGTTGATTACTCCTGTTTTAGTTGGTCTCTTCCAGAACAAATATCTTCCTTCACCTTTACCGTGTCCGTCTTCAAACTGTTCCACCTTCAAACTGTGACCTCCCTCTCTGTGAGGGTGAGGATGTTTTGAGGTGCTAGTCCTTGGCATCTATTTGTGTTCTGTGTTGCTGTCAGTGTCCAGAAATGATTAGTGTGCTGATGGTCCTGTTATGTAGACATGTCTCTCTTCAGGCTGGGCTGTGTGTGTGTCCTCCTCTGTCAGTGGAATCTGTCCTTGCAGCGCTGCAGGAGTAAACTGTGCCCCTCTCTTTCTCTGCGCTCTCTCTCTCTCTCTCTCTTTCTCTGCTCTCACTCTCTCTCTCTCTCTCTCTCTCTCTCTCTCTCTCTCTCTCTCTCTCTCTCTCTCTCTCTCTCTCTCTATCTCTCTCTCTCTCTCTCTCTCTCTCTCTCTCTCTCTCTCTCTCTCTCTCTCTCTCTCTCTCTCTCTCTCTCTCTCTCTCTCTCTCTCTCTCTCTCTCTCTCTCTCTGATTCTGTCTCTTCCTCTCATTGCTGCTCTCTGGAGGAGTATATACCCACCCCTGTCCCTCCCCTCAAGCCCTCTTTCCTTCACACACACTGACACACACACACACACACACACACACACACACACACACACACACACACACACACACACACACACACACACACACACACACACACACACACACACACACACACACACACACACACACACACACACACACACACACACACACCACATATAGATATGTACACACACACACATCTGGCCTAGTTTCAAAACACGACACCCACATGTTCTCGGTTAATGCCCCGTAGTGGGGGGACACACTTTGAAGTAGAAAAGCACCCTAGCTGCCTTCTTATTACCTCCCTACCCTCCACACACAGAGCTGGAATACCTTTCTGCCCTGGCTGACGTACAGAACATGCTGAGTCATGCTGCTATAGAACATCAGAGATGATCACATCAGACGCTTACTACCTGAATAGATACATAAACATCAGATTCTCTCCCCTTGGATTTATTTGAGCCTTTCCCCTGAATGTCCTTCAGCTGTGCACCGAGCCACATCTAAAGCACATCAGAGATGTAACATGTTATAATGCCGTCAACCAATAGAGATTCTAACTCCTGTACAGTGGTAGTTCTATGTGATGGATAACACATTGAGGGATCCACTCTGTCAGCTATATGTGTATTTAGCTGAGTTCTAACCAGTTGTCATTTGGTTCCCCTGGGTTTTCAGTGGTTCCGGCACCTATGCTACGGTTGTGTCTGTGATTGGTGTCTGTGATTGATGTGTGTGATTGGTGTGGTTGCCCCAGCATTGATCTCCACTCAATCAAGCCCCATGAATAAATGAACAGGCTCCAGCATGAGATTCACAAACCCCTTCAGTTCAGACCCCCCTATTTATATAAGTATAACCTCATGTATATATAATTATCAAAAGGGAAAAAAATAAATCCCTCAATGACCATCGGTGTAATAGAACCTATTAAAAGGGTCATATATATTTTGCAACTCATTGCTTTTGACCTTGGGCTAAGCAGGTTAAGTCATAAACAACATTTCTCTGGTGCTGCAAGAATGCATGTAGCCTAACGCAATACGTGTACATTTACTCATGCCTCACATGTTTCATGTACTCAACATTTACATGTCAAACAGAGTATAATGTCCTTAAAATGTCTCCGTGCACAGAATATTGTTTTCACACATGCAATTAACCTGTTTACCAGTGTTTATTTAGGGGGCTGTTGGACTTCCCAAGGTGATTGATTGGAAATGGACTATTGAAAATCTAAATACTCAGACAGGGATATACTGCCACCTTCTGGTGATATTTTTCTTTAACCCTGGTGGATTGTTTCTTGGGGTTTTTGTCGAAGATGTGCACTCTCACACACCACAATTTGCATAGCTGACATTAAAAGGTTGTATTTTTGCTTTGGCACCAGTCTGGGTTTGCTCTCTTGCCAACTCCTTATGGAATTATCTACAATGCCAAAAAGCATAAACAAATCTGAGACCAGGCTAGTTTTGTTTATGTCGTTTAAGAGAAATGTAATCTAAATCGGTGTGTTTGGTGGGGGTTGCAAAATGCTTTGGTGTAGAATAGTAAACATAGTTGCACAAATGTTGTAGATTCAAATCTCAAAGGAAGCAGACAAATTCCAGATGTTTTAATGGCCACTATTTTAGAATTCTACTAATGTGCAGGGCCATTCCACTATAGAATTCAGAATCATTTCCAAATGATTGTTTCCATAGAGACATTACAAACCCAGTGTATAAAAAATATTGTTTTAATTCAAATAAGTGTTGATTCACTGCAAGACATGGAGGTGGTTCAGCCCTATGCAGAGAAATATCTTATGAAGCTGACATTCTACGCAGAAGACGATCCTGCCTTCAATTTAGGTAAATATTGTTTTTTTATGTAAATTGTGAAATAGCCACCAATTTATTATTATTTGTCAGAGTTATTTCAAACTATTTCATAGTTCCGTTCTTTGTTTCATGATTGGGCAGATTTCATGAAGGAAACATACTCCAACTCAACATACACAGTGACAGTGCGATTGACCAATACAGAGGAGAAGCCTCTGACACAGCAGAACCTGCAGTGTGTGGCCCTCAGCATCCCAGACCTCCACTACCGTCTCACAGGCCATCCTTATGCCCTGGGTCTCCTCCACCTTGCCTACCTCCAGACAGACCCTCTACCCCTGGACTATAGCCCTCCAGCTAGACCAACCCTGTATCCCAGAAAGCAGACATGGGACAGAGTCTCTCTGGAACATTCCACTATTCCCCTGACCAATGTGTCTCTTCCTGAGGGCCAGTTCCATGGCGCTCAAGGGGATAGCGAGAGCAGCAGTATCACTGACTGGTTCCTCTGTGACGGGTCCTTTGTGCCAGACTTCCCAGGGAAGGAGTGGACCTCTGTGAACTATGGAGGCCTAGAGTTAATAAGGGCTTTCTCCCCAATCAGACAGACTGATGATGCAGCTGATATACTGGGAAGGTGTAATATCACCGATTACACTGCTTACGAGCAGTTTGTCTTCTCTGTCGATGTGGACATCCTCAAGGCAAAACATCCTTCAGGAACAGAGGAATCTAGTCCTGCCTCCAAAATGTTAGAAGAGAATAGTTTAGAAAGAGAGGAGGCTAGTCTCACTTCCAAAAGGGAAGAGGGGAATAGTTTTGTAAAAGAGGTCACTCGTTTGGACGACAAATGGGACAAGGGGAATAGTTTAGAGAGAATGCCAGTTCCGCCTACACATGGGAAGAGGTGAATAATTTAGACAGAGAGGAAACTAGTTCCACCAACGAATGGGAAGAGCAGAATAGTTTAGGAAGAGAGGACCCTAGTCCCACCTACAAAAGAAAAGACAGCAATAGTTCAGGAAGAGGCCACTAGTTTTGCCTACAAATGTGAAGAGAGGAATAATTTAGGAATAGAGGAAGCTAGTTCGGCTTACAAAGGGAAAGAGGGGAATCATTTAGGAATAGAGGAAGCTAGTTCAGCTTACAAAGGGAAAGAGGGGAATCATTTAGGAATAGAGGAAGCTAGTTCGGCTTACAAAGGGAAAGAGGGGAATCATTTAGGAATAGAGGAAGCTAGTTCGGCTTACAAAGGGAAAGAGGGGAATCATTTAGGAATAGAGGAAGCTAGTTCGGCTTACAAAGGGAAAGAGGGGAATCATTTAGGAATAGAGGAAGCTAGTTCAGCTTACAAAGGGAAAGAGGGGAATCATTTAGGAGAAAGGCTGTTAGTTCCCCCTATATAAAAAAAAGAGAGGACAAAGTACTTGGATGTACAGAAGCAAGGACTAAACCGAAGACAGGGATGAAAGATAACTAAATGATCCTTAAGGCCTTAATATGGCCAGACTATGAAAGTTTAGATGTGATTCAAAGTATTTTATGTAGCTTCACTTGCAGATGAAAAGGCAAAGCCTCCTACTTCCAAAAAGGCATAATCACTGAATGCGTGGATTCAATGTTTTGACAATTAAACAGAACACCTACTCCCTGAATATTTTCTTTATTCTTCTAAGTCAAAGTCCAAGGCATCTGTCAGAACAAAACCAGAGGTGACAAAACAATACACAGTACATTCATCAAACTCCAACAAATCTTTAGAAGCCAAACAACATAGTTGTATTATCAGCAGAAAGACTGTTCATACAAGCCATCTCCACAGAAAAGGTTTGTAATCCCCTTTAATTAAAGGTAGACTCAGCAAAGTTACGTTGCCGAAAACAGCGCCGGAGATATTGAGATGAGCGACAGTCACACAGAGTATCTGTGCACGGGTTCGCGTCACCCTGTTCTCAGCGTGGTAGCCAGGGCACCAAAATAGCTGAGAAGTCGAGCCTCACGCTCCTACGCTTCTTAGTTGTGGAAATTGACCCACTATGTTGTTTACTTTTCTGCTTCATATCGCTGAGTCTACCTTTAAACCAAAACTACATTCTCATTGTCTTTCATCAATTTGTCCTTAACGTACCCTAATGAAAGCCCTTTCCTGATAATTCAACAGGGAAATGGGAGGGGAAAAAACACAGTTTTGGTTGGTCACTTACAATTCAACTCTTGTTCATCTTTACAAAATCCCCCCAGGTGAGGGAGAAGGCACGTTCTTTATCCATTTCATTGAACTGTACTGCTGCTGAGCTTAGCATTTGTTTTCTAAACAATGTTCGTAAGTTAAATCAAGTCAATTAATTACTCAATTTCATCCATTCATGATTCTACCATTTTTTTTTCACACTGAAGAGTTCAAATATTTGTTTTAGTTACAGTATTAATTGTGGTCCGGCATCAGCTTAGCATTTTATTTCAGTTCTTCAATCTCCCATGCAAAACCGGCAGTGTAAAACCAAAGCCACTTCTTGGCTACAAACTTTCTTCAATATCCAATATGACATGTATTACATCTATTAGTAATTTGCATTAGCGTTTAAGTTTTTTTAATGTGCAGTGTAAACAATAGGGAATGTTCTATATGATTCAAGTCTACTTCTAATCAAAGAATCCGAAAATGGATCTCGATAGTAGGCCAATGCTGCTATGCTAACATAGACATTGACCTGCAACGCGTGACTGTTGCTTTGCCTGTACTTTAAGGTTTAAATAATGTAACAAGTCTGTGTCTTTCTATATTTTGCCCCACCAACAGGGATGTGGCCACACTGTGTCCTACTGCAGCCATCTACAGCTCTACCGTTACCACTTCTCTTCATGGGAGCTATGTAGCCGCAGCACGCACAAACAAGCCTCTTGTGGCATATGATGTAGTCTCTGGACTGTACGACCACTGCCATCAACTAAACATCCTTACATTCCATCCGCAACGCTCACAGAACGTTGGGCAGATAGAGGGAGCAGAGTAGCATATTCTGTCCCAGCGCGGGGAAGCGTCTGAAGGCCTCCCAGGCGTCTGAGAAGATGTTGTACTTGAGGAAGACGCGGTGCTCCAGGCTGGTGGGCAGGCTGACGTCGCGCGACATAATATAGACCCCGTCGTTGTGCAGTGTACACGTGAGGTTCAGGCCCGACTTGGAGGTGTTGTCCTTCAGGTGGAGCCACTCCCCGGTGGTCACGTTGTAAGACTGCACTGTCAGCATGTCCTCCGTCTGGCTGGCCCGCCGCCCCGGACCTGGCTCCAGCTCGTGGGTGTACCCCCCCACCAGGTAGATGGTATCTTCCACCGAGAGCATCTGCTGCTTACGCACGTGGGCCGAGCAGGAGCGGAACACTGTCCAACTGTCAGAGGTGGGGCAGTAGCGGAGTACACTGGTATTCCTGTCTAATAGATACAGAGAAAAAAAAAACAGCATTTGTTAAAATAATTTAATAACCAGTTGATATAAATGAACAAGCACTATTTGTGTAGCCTACAGTTCTGTATGTCTGCTGTGTGTATACATTGGACATTTTAGAAAATGTTCTCACTTCTGCTGGGAATGAAAATCACCCCCACTAACCTCTGGCAGTATATCCTCCCATGACGTAGATCATGCCCTGGCACTCGCAGGCAGAGAACTCTGCCAGGGGGTCGGGTAGTGACGACACACAGGTCCACCAGTCCTGCTCAGGGCTGTAGCACTCCACAGTGCCCTGACACTGGCCTCCCACTGCATACAGCTTCCCTCGTACCGCCAGCAGCTTGAAGTTGGACCTGACCGGAGGAGAGATGGATATACAACAACATTACAGGAAGGAGACATACTGTAGCCTATGTAGTTTGCTGGTTCAGCATCAAAACAGATTGAAGATCAAGACATCGACAGACTGCATAGAGATCTATTCATATAGCTGACCTGTACTGACCTCTTCTGGTTCAGGGGGGCTACCTGGTTCCATTCATTTCTACAGGGGTTGTAACAGTGTGCCGCTGAGATCTCCTGGCTGGTCATTCTGTACCCACCGACAATGAACAGGTAGTTGTCCAACACGGCCGAGCCGTAGCCTCTCACATTGACCATGTCAGAGGGCAGGTTGTTAGCGAGCGGCTTCCAACGCTGCTCTACTTCCCCATACCTCAGCATGGACCAGGGCTCATCCTGGTCTGGTAGGTCCAGAGCCAGACAAGTGAAGAGTCCGATAGCCACCAGAGTGGCCGTGCCTTTCATACGCATCTCTCTAACCTGGTTGCGCAGGGCAGCAGGTAAGTCGCTGAACTCTGGTCTCCGCAGCATCGGGTGGTAGTGACAGCTCATATATCTGAGACAAGCGTTGTGTAGATCATGAGTTCCATATACCTCAGATAGGCTGTATAGTTCCACACAATTCTCTTGTCGAATTTCAGACGAAAGGAGTTTTAGGATAGAGGTGACTTGCAAAAAAGATGCAGTCTCAATCAGGTCTTCCAGGGTCTCGTTGACTACTTTCACTTTGGAGGTGTTGATAAACTCCAGGACCAGCTCGAGCCCTGGCACACTCAGCCCCTGCAGTTGCACTGAATCCTCTCTGGACTCGCGCATCCCAGAGCTGTACAGTGCACGGAAGTAGTCGCTTTTTTCTATCAACTTGCCTTTGTTGACGTTGTACGTTTTGTCATCCATGACAATTACGATTATTTGTTCGGATGACATGTTTAGTGGTTGTGTTAGCTTGATAATGTTGTCAAGTGATCTGTTTAGTTGACTGTCCTCTTCCGGCCTCGATCTGTTAATGACTTGCCTGTCAGTTTACATTTCTCAGGCGCAGGGGTGGTCTGCAACTCTAGTCGCACCGCAGTCACCAGGCCTATATATGGTAATATTCAGCCCATACGTCTGGATGATGCCTGGATCATTTCAACTCAGCTGTGAGTGTGCTAGCTAGCTAGCAAGAGTGACTTGGAAATCTAGCTAGCCTCTTTATCTTTCAAAAACAGCGGGTATTATCTCGACGTACATCCAAAGAAGATGTTTTGCTGGACCATGTGGTCATTTGTAAGATGTATATACTGGATAACACACTTTATTTGCATTGTCGAGATAATCTGCAGAAAGCTGCAGTTGGTTTTTGAGGAGAAATTGGCCAGCGTATTTCCTGTTTTGATCCTGTGGGTTGCGTCACTTGCTTGCTCAACCGGAAACCACTGTTTTCTTCTTCGTGTAAAGACAATGCCATGCAGATTGGTACAAGATGTGTTGCTGCCACCAGCTGGCTTGGGGTATAGGTTTGAACATCTTGAACATCATTTGAACATCTTGGCCACGTTCTGTTATAATCTCCACCCGGCACAGCCAGAAGAGGACTGGCCACCCCACATATACTCTCTCTAATTCTCTCTTTCTTTCTCTCTCTCGGAGGACCTGAGCCCTAGGACCGTGCCCCAGGACTACCTGACATGATGGCTCCTTGCTGTCCCCAGTCCACCTGACTGTGCTGCTGCTCCAGTTTCAACTGTTCTGCCTTATTATTATTCGACCATGCTGGTCATTTATGAACATTTGAACATCTTGGTCATGTTCTGTTATAATCTCTACCCGGCACAGCCAGAAGAGGACTGGCCACCCCACATAGCCCGGTTCCTCTCTAGGTTTCTTCCTAGGTTTTGGCCTTTCTAGGGAGTTTTTCCTAGCCACCGTGCTTTTACACCTGCATTGTTTGCTGTTTGGGGTTTTAGGTTGGGTTTCTGTACAGCACTTTGAGATATCAGCTGATGTACGAAGGGCTATATAAATAAATTTGATTTGATTTGATTTGATATAGGTGCAAGCCACCCGTAGTGCATGTTCCTATATTTTGCTTCACCAACTTTTCATGGAACCAGGTACATTAAAACCAACCGTTTCCAACTATCAACATAAACTTGCAATGAAGTAAGACTGTGTAAGGGCGGCAGGTAGTATATATTTGAATCTCAATTTAACAGTAGAGTAGTAGGAAGCTGAATCTGTATCAAAAAACACTCATCGAGGGAGGACAAGTCTAGATAATGGCTGATAGCTCTCTTCAAGAATGCAGATGGCCATGTATAGGGGCAGGCAACGTGTGTGTGTGTGTGTGTGTGTGTGTGTGTGTGTGTGTGTGTGTGTGTGTGTGTGTGTGTGTGTGTGTGTGTGTGTGTGTGTGTGTGTGTGTGTGTGTGTGTGTGTGTGTGTGTGTGTGTGTGTGTGTGTGTGTGTGTGTGTTGGTAGGAGGGGGGTTGGGTGATGACACGACACTATTGCAGACCCCACTACTTAGACTCTTAGACTGGGACTACCAGCAGATATTCACCCCTGCAACGGGTCTACCCTATATGGGACCTATGAGCTGGACTGTCAGGTGTCCATACGTTGTGGACACTGCCCCAGAACTGTGGTTTGCTGCACCTCTACAGACAACCATCTGGCACCTCCTTCTCATGTACCAAAGCAGATCAATTGTATTCCTATGCATACATGTTTCCAGGGTGAGGGTATATTACTGGTAACTTTAGTTTACCAGTAAACTACCAGAATTTTGGTAACTTTCAAGGATTTCATGTCATTTATCAAAGGACATCTAGTGGCCCTTTTGGGTACTTCAGATTATCACAGGCATCTAATTATATCTAGACCTCTGTGTGGCCTTATCACATGTAAAATATATAAAATAATAAAATAAGAGCATTTTTTTTTTACCATAAACTCAGTCAATACCATTGGTCTTTATATAAGGGTTTCAGCACAAAATATGCTTTATATATATTTTTTTACACACTCATTTATTTTACTATGTCAATATATCTGTGTTGTTAGTGTTTTGCCACCAAACTGGTGGCAATTGTGAAAAAAATCAATAGTTGAAAGAGTTGCAGAGTTAATAACAAATGATGCCTAGTATTTCCCCAGTCATTTTGTATTCTACTTCATTGATGTCTCATCTTGCATCTGGCACAACTCCTCTTGAGAATCAGGACAGGCCTACAAATGGTTTAGTGTGGTTGTTAGCTGACAAGTCAGCAGCTCAGTATCTTTCTGGTGGTTCATTTAAAGTGGTGTGTGGTGCCAGGGTCTGCTGCTTGACCCAATGCTTGACCCATCTGTCTGCCTATTCAGCCTCCCCATTTTGACCAACATTCACCCCATTCCATGTTATTGGACTGCTGTAAGATTTTTTAATGTTCGCCTAATCATTTATGGAAATAAACGGTAATATATTTTAACAGTGGCCACTATTGGTAATAGGTCTATACACAGATGGTGGACCTAATAACAAAACAAATTGTTCTTGCTGTCAATTAGACCGAGGTAAAGTTGGTTTTATATTCACATGTTCAGACTTTCATTAGACATTCAAGAGACATTCAACAGACATTAGTCAAAATTAATTTAAAATGGTAAAAATCAATAACTATTTCATCGATTGTCACAGAAACATACAAAAATAGATAGTTTATTCTATGAATATCTAGCATACTTTTACAATATTTGTTTTGAATAAAAATTCCAGTTTTGATTTGATGGAAATACATAAAATCTTTCAAATGCAATTTAAAGCGGCATAAATCAATAACTAATTCACCGTTTGTCACAGAAACATCAAACTAGATATGATTTATTCTATAAATATCTAGCATACTTTTGCAACTTTTGTTTGAAGTAAAAATTCCAGTTTTGATTTGATAGAGGGCATGTAGTCTGTCTTGAGGGCGTGTGGTAAAAGTTCTAACGAGTCTGTTATACCCTATTAGAAGGGGCCTGGCGTAAAATTCTGCATCTTCAGTCATATTAAATTAGATTACAGGAAAAAACTATGGGATGAAGGGGTCAGGCCTGACTAACAAAGAAGACAGGTGGATGGATCAAGAGGACCAAGACAACCAAGAGGGTCAACATGGGCATCTCCACAGTGGAGATAAGGAAAACTAAGAGTTCAAAAGTTTGGGGTCACTTAATAATGTAATTGTTTTTGAAAGAAAAGCTATTTTTTTGTACATTTAAAATAACATAAAATTGATCAGAAATACAGTGTAGACTTTGTTAATGTTGTAAATGACTATTATAGCTGGAAACTGCAGATTTTTTATGGAACGTCTACATAGGCGTACAGAGGTCCATTATCAGCAACCATCACTCCTTTGTTCCAATGGCACGTTGTGTTAGCTAATCCAAGTTTATAATTTTAAAAGGCTAATTGATCATTAGAAAACCCTTTTGCAATTATGTTAGCACAGCTGAAAACTGTTGTCCTGATTAAAGACGCAATAAAACTGGCCTTCTTTAGACTAGTTGAGTATCTGGAGCATCAGCATTTGTGAGTTCGATTACAGGCTCAAAATGGCCAGAAACAAAAAACTTTCTTCTGAAACTCATCAGTCTATTCTTGTTCTGAGAAATAAAGGCTATTCCATGAGTGAAATTGACAAGAAACTGAAGATCTCGCACACTGCTGTGTACTACTACCTTCACAGAACAGCGCAAACTGACTCTAACCAAGAAAGGTCTTCTCTCTACTACCGCATGGAAAGCGGTGCCGGAGTGCCAAGTCTAGGACAAAAAGGCTTCTCAACAGTTTTTACCCCCAATCCATAAGACTCCTGAACACTATTTGCATTGTGTGCCCAGCCCCCAACCCCTCTTTTACGCTGCTGCTACTCTCTGTTTATCTTATATGCATAGTCACTTTAACTATACATTCATGTACATACTACCTAAATGGCCCGACCAACCAGTGCTCCCGCACATTGGCTAACCAGGCTATCTGCATTGTGTCCCATCACCCGCCAACCCCTCTTTTTACGCTTCTGCTACTCTCTGTTCATCATATATGCACAGTCACTTTAACGATACCTACATGTACATACAATAAGCCTGACTAACAGGTGTCTATATATAGCCTTGCTACTCTTTTTTCAAATGTCTTTTTACTGTTGTTTTATTTCTTTACTTACCTACACACACACATACCTTTTTTTCCCGCACCATTGGTTAGAGCCTGTAAGTAAGCTTTTCAATGTAATGTCCACACCTGTTGTATTCGGCGCACGTGACAAATCAACTTTTTTCAGAAATAGCATTTTTCCTCAAGACCATGGTGTATACCTCTGGCCCTTCTTTGGACACCTCCAGACAAGCTTCAATGCCATACAACTTCTCTTTCCGTGGCCTCCAACTGCTCTTAAATGCAAGTAAAACTAAATGCATGCTCTTCAACCGATCGCTGCCCGCACCTGCCTGCCCGTCCAGCATCACTACTCTGGACGGCTCTGACTTAGAATATGTGGACATCTACAAATACCTAGGTGTCTGGTTAGACTGTAAACTCTCCTTCCAGACTCATATCAAACATCTCCAATCCAAAATTAAATCTAGAATCGACTTTCTATTTTGCAACAAAGCATCCTTCACTCATGCTGCCAAACATACCTTCGTAAAACTGACTATCCTACCGATCCTTGACTTCGGCGATGTCATTTACAAAATAACCTCCAACACTCTACTCAGCAAATTGGATACAGTCTATCACAGTGCCATCCGTTTGGTCACCAAAGCCCCATATACTACCCACCACTGCGACCTGTATGCTCTCGTTGGCTGGCTCTCGCTTCATATTTGTCGCCAAATCCACAGGCTCCAGGTCATCTATAAGTCTTTGCTAGGTAAAGCCCCGCCTTATCTCAGCTCACTGGTCACCATAGCAGCAACCACCCGTAGCATGCGCTCCAGCAGGTATATCTCACTGGTCACCTCCAAAGCCAATTCCTCCTTTGGCCGCCTCTCCTTCCAGTTCTCTGCTGTCAATGACTGGAACGAATTTTAAAAATCACTGAAGCTGGAGACTCATATCTCCCTCACTAACTTTAAGCATCAGCTGTCAGAGCAGCTCACAGATCACTGCACCTGTACATAGTCCATCTGTAAATAGCCCATCCAACTACCTCATTGACAAACTGTTATTATTATTTTTTTGCTCCTTTGCACCAAAGTATCCCTACTTGCACATTCATCTTCTGCACATCTATCACTCCAGTCTCTATCACTCAGGTGTTAAATTGCTAAATTGTAATTATTTTGCCACTATGGTCTATTTATTGCCTTACCTCATTTATCTTACCTAATTTGCACACACTGTGTATAGACTTTTTTCTATTGTGTTATTGACTGTATGTTTTGTTTATTCCTTGTGTAACTCTGTGTTGTTGTTTGTGTCACACTGCTTTGCTTTATCTTGGCCAGGTCTCAGAAGTAAATGAGAACTTGTTCTCAACTAGCATACCTTGTTAAATAAAGGTGAAATAAATACAAATTATTAAAAAACAAAGGTTGTAAAAGTATGCTAGACATACATAGAATAAATCATTCTGAGTTAGATTTTTCTGTCATAATCAGTGAAAACGTTATTGATATATATTGGTCTAAATGGCATTTTAGAGATGTTATGCATTTCTATCAAATCAGAACTGGAATGTTTACTCAAAGCTAAGGTTGTAAAAGTATACTAGACATTTATAGAATAAATCAAACCTAGTTTGATGATTCTGTGACAAACAGTGATTTAGTTATTGATTTAAACCACTTTAAATGGCATTATATATTTCTATCAAATCAAAACTGGAATCAAAACTGGAATTTTCCAACAAAAGAAAGATGTAATAGTA